>NC_045447.1:27866598-27923367 GCF_002776525.5 Piliocolobus tephrosceles | reverse complement strand
TTTTTTTTTTTTTTTTTTTTTTTTTTTTTTTTTTTTTTTTTTTTTTTTGAGACGGAGTCTCGCTCTGTGGCCCAGGCTGGAGTGCAGTGGCGCAATCTCGGCTCACTGCAAGCTCGACCTCCCGGGTTCGTGCTGTTCTCCTGCTTCAGCCTCCCGAGTAGCTGGGACTACAGGTGCCCGCCACCACACCTGGCTAATTTTTTTGTATTTTTAGTAGAGATGAGGTTTCACCGTGTTAGTCAGGATGGTCTCAATCTTCTGACCTCATGATCCACCCGCCTTGGCCTTCCAAAGTGCTGGGATTACAGGCGTGAGCCACTGCGCCCAGCCAATGTGTTTTCACAATATGCATAATAAATATGTTGGATTGATACCACAAATGTAAAGATGGCTTAATATTAGAAAATGTGGCTGGATGCGGTGGCTCACTTTGGGAGGCTGACGCGGGCAGATCACGAGGTCAGGAGTTCAAGAGCAGCCTGACCAACATAGTGAAGCCCCATCTCTAC
This sequence comes from Piliocolobus tephrosceles, assembly GCF_002776525.5. NCBI lineage: Eukaryota > Metazoa > Chordata > Mammalia > Primates > Cercopithecidae > Piliocolobus > Piliocolobus tephrosceles. Next base: position 27,922,858 of record NC_045447.1, on the reverse strand, counting down.
TAAAAATATAAAAATTAGCCAGGCATGGTGGCGCACGGCTGTAGTCCCAGCTATTAAGGAGGCTGAGGCAAGAGCATCATTTAAACCTGGGAGGTGGAGGTTGCAGTGAGCCAAGATCGCGCCCCTGCACTCCAGCCTGGGTGACAGAGTGAGACTCTGGGGGAAAACAATAAATAAATAAATAATTTAAATATATATATATATGAAAATGTGAAAATGTAAAGTAATTCACAACTCATTTTTTTTATCTTAGCAAAGTAGGAATAGGGAGGAATTTCCTGAACGTTATAAAGAGTTGCTACCAATAACCCAACTCTAGAAGCATTATTTTTAGTGTTAATTCATTCAACATTTTTCTTTCAAAATTGGCAACAAAGATAGCTTTTACCATCTCCATTCAACATCATACTGAAGCCACTTGTCAATATAATAAGACAAGAAAAACAAATTAGAAGGTATAAAAGTTAGAAAACAAGAAAAGTATGATTTATAGGTTATATAGTTGTCTGCTTAAGAAATTCAAGGAAATCCAGTAAAGTATCTAATAAAGAGAGCTTAGCAACATTGTTGAATATGAGATCAATATGCAAAAAAGCCACACCCCCTTAGAAAAAATAATTTTTTAAAGACCTCTCACACATATTGATACAGAACTGCTGAGCTCCTGGCTAAACCCCACCCTCGAGCCTGGAACCCCTGACCTAAGTAAAAACAGCTGATCCTGAAGGGCTGGGCTTCTGGCTAAACCCCACCCTCAAGCCTGGAACCTCAGCCCTAAGTGAAAACAGCTGACCCCATTTTTCCGCCCAAATAATTGCCTTTTGGCCCACCCTGTCCCCTATCCTGTGCCCATAAAAACCAGACCAGCTGGCAGAAAAAAAAAGGAAAAGAGAAGCACAAGCAGCTAACTGGAGGGGATACAAGCAGCCAAGCAGCAAGCAGAGAAGCAACTAAGCATCAGAGGCTATGGATAAATGTGGCTAACTTCAGAAGGTGCAGTTTCAGAAGGGAGCCCAGCCAGAGACAGCTGGGCTTCAGGGAAAGATCACCTTTTTCCTGCACCATCCCCTTTCCAGCTCCCCTTTCACTAAGAGCCACTTCCACTGCTCAATAAAGTCTTCTGCACTCATGTTTTAAACAGTTCATGTGACCTGATTCTCCCTGGACACCAAACAAGAACTGAGTGTCAAAAAGGGCAGGTGCAAGAGGCTGTCACCCTGACTCTTCACTGAGCTGTTAACACTTAGCCATTGACGGACCGCTGGCTGAGTAAAATAAGCCACTCCATTCCTGTCCACGAAGGGGGTCAAGGTCAAGGTAACAAATACCATCTCAATATTAGCAACAAGTCTTTTTAAAAAAAAAAAAAAATTTTTTTTTTTTTTTTTTTTTTTGAGATGGAATTTAGCTCTGTTGCCCAGGCTGGAGTGCAGTGGCACTATCTCGGCTCACTGCAACTTCTGCCTTCTGGGTTCAAGCCATTCTCCTGCCTCAGCCTCCTGAGTAGCTAGGATTACAGGCATGCACCACCATGCCCAGCTAATTTTGTATGTTTAGTAGAGATGGGGTTTCACCATTTTGGCCAGGCTGGTTTTGAACTCCTGGGCTCCAGTGATCTGCCCACCTTGGCCTCACAGAGTGCTGGGATTACAGGCATAAGCCACTGTGCCTGGCCCATATTAGCAACAAGTCTTTATTATAACTTTAATCAAAACTAATAGAAAAGTACAGTGCCTGTATGGAAAATTATAAAACTTTATTAAAATACATTACAAGGCCTGAATATGCACCATGTTTGTGGATGCAAAACCTCCAATATACATAATGCAATCTACTCAAAATTGCAATAGGGTTTTTCACAGACCCTGACAACTTGATTCTAAAATTCAGGGGTGAGCCTAAGAATCCAAGAATAATCAAGAGAATTCTGGAGAAGCTTAATGAGGGAAAATTTTCCATCCAGCTATCAAGATAATCTAAGGCTTCTTTCTCAAATTAAAAAAAAAAAAAAAAAAAATGTGGTATTGGTGCAGTGGCTGTTAATAACGTAGTGAAAGAGAATTCAGAAACAACTACATGTAAATGTCCAAGTCCATGCAAATTCATACATCAAGGATGATTTGCATAAAAGAACAAAGCTGAAGGCATCACGCTATCCAACTTCCAACTATACCACAGTGCTATGGTAACCAAAACAGCATGATACTGGTACAAAAACTGACACATAGACCAATGGAACAGAAGAAAGAACCGAGAAATAAGACTGCACACCTACAACTATATGATCTTTGACTAACCTGACAAAAACAAGCAATGGGTAAAGGATTCCCTTTTCAATAAATGTTGCTGGGATAACTGGCTAACCATATGCAGAAGATTGAAGCTGGACCCTTTCCTTACACTATATACAAAAATTAACTCAATATGGATTAAAGACTTAAATGTAAAACCCCAAGCTATAAAAACCTCTTGAAGACAGCCTAGGCAATATCATTCAGGACATAGGCACAGGTAAAGATTTCATAATGAAGACACCAAGTGCAAAAATTGACAAATGGAATCTAATTAAACTAAAGAGCTTCTGCAGAGCAAAAGAAACTATCAACACAGTAAACAACCTACCAAATGAGAGAACATTTTTGCAAACTTTGCATCTGACAAAGGTCTAATATCCAGCCTCTGTAAGGAACTTAAACAAATTTACAAGAAAAAACAAGCAACCCCATTAAAAAGTGGGCAAAGGACACAGACAGACATTTTTCAAAAGAAGACATACATGCAGCCAACAATCATATGAAAAAAGACTCAACATCACTGATCATTGGAAAAATGCAAATCAAAACCACAATGAGATACCATACCATCTCACACCAGTCAGAATGGTTATTATTAAAAACTCAAAGAATAACAGATGCTGGCGAGGTTGTGGAGAAAAAAAAACAGCTTATACACTGTTGGTGGGAGTGTAAATTAGTTCAACCATTCTGGAAGACAGGGTGGCAAGTCCTCAAAGACCTAAAGACAGAAATGTCATTCAATCCAGCAATCCCACTAGTGGGTATATACCCAAAGGAATATAGAAATCATTCTATTATAAGGACACAGGCATACCTATGTTCTTTGAAGCACTATTCACAATAGCAAAGACATGCAATCAACCTAAATGCCCATCAGTGACAGATGGGCTAAAGGAAATGTGGATAAAGAAAATGTGGTACATATATGCCATGGAATACTATGCAGCAATAACAAGGAGTAAGATCATGTCCCTTGCAGGAACATGGATGGAGCTGGAGGCCATTTTAAAAGGTTCTTAACCTTTTAAAAAATAGTGTATTGTAGAGAACTGATATTTTCTCCTCTATAAGAACCTTTAAAAAATGGTGTGACATAGGGATCTGATACTTTTTCTTCTATAAGAACCTTTTAAAAAGTAGTGTGACGTAGGGATCTGATATCTTTTCCTCTATATAAAGTGCCAATTATCTTAGTATCGTGGCACATGTATACCTATGTAACAAATCTGCCCATTCTGGACATGTATCCCAGAACTTAAAGTATAATTTTAAAATTTAATTAATTAAAAAGTTACTTTGTTATATACAAAATGAGTATTAAATAAGTTTTTTTTAAAAAAAAAAAACTTCTTAATGAATTAAAAACCTAACTTTGCAAAGTGGAACTTCCAGATTTTTGGAATATCTTCATCACTTCAAGGTAGAAAAGAATCTCTTACAAAAGACACAAAAATACAAACCACAAAGAATTGCTCCTTTCTTTCAAATAAAATATGGCTTGTTCTGATATGCTGGATTTTTGCAAGATCTAGTAGCTCACAGGATGTTGGCCTCAAGTTCTGGAATGAGTATTCCAGGGAATGTGAACAGTATTATGTCATCCTGTGCAACAGCAGGAAAGAGGTTTTCCTACATTATGTATATTTTATGTCATTTCTGTGTTTTGCCTTGATGGCCTAGTATACCTTCTAGGGCAAGGTGGAAGCAGCAGTGCCCATGTGCCCTTACAGCAGGCTCTGAAATATTTCTAGGTATAGACCTGTCCCTTTGAGAACCTAATCAAAGCTATAGATAAATGTAGAATATATATATTGTAGGAGAGGCCCCTAGTGACAATATCCATTCTTGCCATCTTGGACATCAGCTTCTTTTGGAGATAGTTGAGGATATGTAACAGTTCTCTCCAGTAGAATGTGAGCATAAGTGACTTCTGCCAGTTCTGAGACTACCTATGAAATCCTCCCATGGGTGCTCCTCTGTGCTGTGTGTCCCTTCTGGCTAAGATGGTGTTGCTCACACCAACTTTGGAATCCATGAGTTGAAGATAATAAGCAGCCATAGTCCTGACACCTAAGCATCCATATGGAGTAGCACCTCTCTGCTAACATAAATAGCCACTATGGATTCTTGTGTGAAAAAGAAATTTCCTTGATCCATTAAATTGTGAGAATCTTAGCTTAACTGATGCATATATTCACACACCTTTTGAACGTAATCTCAGGGGTTCAATGACACCCTGTAGCCTAGATCGTGGATGGATCAGAGAAAAGGAGAGACTCGAATGTACTGCCCCTAGAGTGAGCACTCACTATAAGTGGACAAGTTAGAGATGTGACACCTTTGCAGAAACTCTGCTGGATTGGGCACTGATTATGTTGAACTGAATGACTCTGCCAAACTCTTGCATCTCTCAGAGGCCAATATATACTCTGCCAGATACAGAGACAGAGTACATTCCAGTTATTTTTTTTTTTAAAGGACACAAATGGAAGACTAGTTAGCAATATCAGGAACAAACTACTGATATACACAACATGGGTGAATCTCAAAACATGATGAGCAAAACATGACACAAAACAGTACATACTACATGAGTTCATGTTTATAAAGCTCTAGAATAGAAAAAACTAATCTATGAGCATTGATTGCCTTTGGGGTGGGGATTGACTGAAAAGGCACACAAGGAAACTGCAATTAGGGAAATGTCCTGTATATCTTGCTTTGTGTGGTGGTTACATGGGTATATGTAAATATGTAAATAATATTTACATGGGTATATGTAACCACCACACAAAGCAAGATGCAAGACATTGCACTGAACATTTAAGATTGGTAGAATTTATCGTTTATAAATTATACCTCAATAATATATTTTTTAATTCAAATGAGGCAGGTTGTGGTGACTCATGCCTGTAATCCCAGCACTTTGGGAGGCCAAGGCGGCAGATCACTTTAGGCCAGAAGTTCCAGACCAGCCTGGCCAACATAGCAAAATGCTATCTCTACTAGAAATACTAAAAATTAGCTGGGTGTGGTGGCATGCATCTGTAGTCCCAGCTACTTAGGAGGCTGAGGCAGCATCGCTGGAGCCTAGGAGGTAGAGGTTGCAGTGGGCCAAGATCACGCCATTGCACTCCCGCCTGGGTGACAGAGCGAGACTCTGTCTCAAAAAATAAAAAAAAGAAAAGCAAATGAAATTATTGGGGTCTATCCATACAATAATATTTCTAAAACTATTATGGAATAATGTTCAGCCATTAGATCCTTTGGGAGCTACTGTTGTGATTAACCACATACTATCACTATAACACCTAACAGCAGAAAGTGATTGTACTCCTAGGTAAAACCAAGACACATGATAAACATGTCCTAAGACAAATTATAAGAAACAAGTTAATAGTTTGTTCCTATACATAAAGCTTGTGGTTTCTTAGAGATAGCATCCTAATTCCATGTAACCATAAAATATACTTTGATAATCAGTGTGTATGGTTTTTCTGTCTGTAGCGGGATAGAAGAATTAATTGACAGGACTCTATTTTGAGATTCTTATTCCGTATTGTCTTCTCCCTGTATTTCCACTTTTCCCTCTCTCATTGTTGCATAGTAATATACTCTGTGCTTATTGCTCAAGAAAGTACACGACACGACAGGAAACAGAAGAGCCAAAAATCTTTACAGAAAGATTAGGAGAAAGGGATTTAAAAAGTGGTGTGAATAGACCTTAGTTCCATAGACTAAAAACAGATACTCTATAAGTGAAAGAGTGATAAACAGAGGTCTGTGTATCCTGAGAGCAGACAAGTCATCTGCCCTGCTTCCCAGCAGTGAGGCTGGGGAGACAACAAGACCCTGGAGAACAAAAGACTTCAAGGGATGGGAATTCTTAGGTAGATGGACCCTAGAATAGCTTAGTCACAGATGCCTATGTCCCATTAATGGCATAGTGGCAATGGACTTGGGCAAATGAAGTAGCAAAGTTAACCTCTAATGACCAAAACTAGCTGGACCTTCTCCAACATGTTGCAACTACAGAAAACCCTGGAATGCTGACTGACTTGGGTAGCTATGTGTAATTCCCTAAGAATGAAAGAAAACTCCAAAAAGCTGAGCTCCTGTTTCCCCACTAACTCTGAAGAATAAGGGTACCAGAGCAGGAATTTAATCTGAAATAAAGAAAAATACTCTTGCATATCTAAATTTATTGATGGGATGATTCAAATCTACTGTACTGGCCAGATTCAGTGGCTCACATCTATAATCCTGGCACTTTGGGAGGCCAAGGCAAGAGCATTGCTTGAGCCCGGGAGTTCAAAACCAGCTTGGGCAACATGGAAACATCCTGTCTCTATTTTTAAAAATAATTTAAATAAAGAAAAGAAAAGGAATAAGCCCACTGTATTAGTTTGATAAGGCTAGTATAACGAAATATTGCAGACTGGCTGGCTTAAGCAACAGAAATTTATTTGCTCAAAGTTCTGGAGTCTGGCAGTCCAAGGTCCCAGTGTTGGCAGGGTTGTTTCTTCTCAGGCCATTCTCCTTGGCTTGTCTTCTCCTTGTATCTTCTCTTCATATTCCCTAGGTCTGTGTGTATCTATGTCCTAATCTCCTCTTCTTATAGGGATATGAGTCGTGTTGAATTAGGACCCATCCATGTGACCTCATTTACCTTAATTACTGTTTTTAAGGACCTATCTCCAAACAGACACATTCTAAGGTACTGGGGTTTAGAACTTCAAATTAGGAATTTAGAAGGGGAAATGTTTCAGCCTATAATACCCACTAACTGTGGAGTCCTCATCCATGATTGCCAGGAATCCTTGGGCACCTCATGTCTACACCATGGAAAGATTACAAATCCCAGAGTAAGAACCACTTTGGTATAAGACATAGTCACAACCTGGAGAGGATTACTATGCAGACAAGAGGTGACCTTACAGAAATCACTGCTAATTTGCAGAATACAAATTGACTGTAATGAGTTTGAAGCAGTAGCAGAGGACACTTTAAACCCCTTGGGAAGACGCAGTGTGATCAGAAGAAAGAAAGTGATAGCACTTGAGCGTTACTAGGATTTGCTGATGAGGATAATTTATTTCCAATATCTAAGAAAACATCTAGAAAGGAAGGAGTATGAAAAGTTATCTTTAAAAACTTTTTCTGAGACTTTAGGTTTCTGAAAGATTAACAGTAGAAATTACTGGACTTCTTCCCAGAGAGAGATCTGCCCTGACTTGTAGAAATTTAGATTGAGAGAGCATGAATCTGACCATTAGGGACAAGTTTTGGCAAGTGTATTAAACTGAGTACCATAATCAGTTCCAAGATGAACTTGAATGAACACAATCCTCCCCTTCTATAATTTCTTTCTTTTTTTTTTTTTAGGACAGATTCTCGCTTTGTTGGCTAGGATGGAGTGCAGTAGCACAATCTAGGTTCACTACAACCTCCACCTTCCAGGTTCAAGTGATTCTCCTGCCTCAGCCTCCCGAGTAGCTGGGACTACAGGTGTGTGCCACCATGTGTGGCTAATTTTTGTGTTTTTAGTAGAGACAGGTTTTCACTATGTTGGCCAGGCTAGCCTCTAACTCCTGGCCTCAAGTGATCCACCTGCCTCAGTCTCCTACAGTGCTGGGATTACAGGCAGGAGCCACCGTGCCTGGCCCCCGCTTCCGTAATTCTTCCAACAGGCAAAGGAGAGGGAAGAGGTAGAATTGCTGCTTATCTTCTCAAGCAGGAACACTGAGTCAGCCTTTGTTAGCAGCACTACCAGTGCTAACACAATGAACAAATGAATGAAGTGGCCACCATGGCAAAGAGGGAGGCTGCATGGGCCCAAGAGCATGGGTTTCCACTTACCAAAGCTGATCTAGCTAGAGCTACTTCTGAACCTTCAAACTGCCAACAACAGAGACCAGCTCAGCCCCTAGATTCTTTGATGAGACCAACTAGTAACTTGGTAACAAGATTGCTAGGTTGGGCCTCTTCTTTCTGGACGGATTAGTGGTTCATTTCCTTAGGAATAGACACCTAGTCTGGATATGTCATTTCCTTTCCTGCCCTTGGGGCCTCAGCCAGTATTGCTATCCAGGGCTTATGGAATGCCTGACCTACAGGCATGGAATACCATGCAACATTCAACCTGGGCATTTAGTTTACAATGAAGAAGGTGTATGTGGGCTTATCACATACTGCACCATCCAGAAGTTTCCTACTAACGGATGGAATGTTGCGATGAAGACGCAGCTAAGGCACCAACTTGGGACAGTACCTGGCAAGAATACAGAACTATTTTTCAGGATGCATTATATGCATTGGATCAGGGATGCTTATGCAGTGCTTTGCCACTAACAGGAAAAATACATGGGTCCATGGACCAAGAAGATGGAAGCAGAAGTGACCCCACTTATCATCACTGTCAGTGACTCCCTGCAGCACCTCGTGCTTCCCTTCACACAACTTTGGGCTTTTCAGGGTTAGAGGTTCTGCACTCTTGCAAAGTTCCCATTGAACTACAAGCCATGGTTGTTGTTGCCTGGGCAAATTGGGGTCCTTATGCCTAGAAATCATCAGACAAGTGCAATCACCATCCTTTCAAGAATAATCCACCCTGATAATTAACAGGAGGAGATAGGGCTGCTGTAATTAAATGGGGACAGGAAGGAAGAGGTATGAAACTCACAGGGCCCACTTGGGTGCCTCTTGGTACTCCCTTGTCCAACTATGGCTATGAATGGACAAATATCACAACTAAAGAAGAGAATGGTTACGAAAACACAGACCTGTGAGGAATGAGGGTTTGGGTCACACCATGAGGTACATTAGCAAGACCAGCAGAGGTGTTCACTGAGGGTTTAGATAATTAGCATGTATAATAAGGGAAGAAGAGAGTGAGTACTATTTTTGATCCTGAGACCAACTATTGTGATGAAGCCTGACATCCATCCTGCTAGTCTTCCTCTTCTAAGAAGTTTTCCCTCAGGAAAAGAGGCCCATCAGACACTTGGAGGTGCTGCTACCCCAACAAGTTTGGAGAAATAGCTCCACACGGAGCAAGGGGTGGACTATAGAAGACACGGAAATGTGCCATTCAGATCCCTTTCAAGAAAGCACACTGACCAGCTGCAAATAGTATAGTTAGCTAATAGCCCGTGGTATTTAGCGCCTTCAGGGTCCTGTGTAGCTTTGGAAGTGGGTTCATATTCCTCTTGGGGCATCCTTTCAACCAATAAATGAGCAAAGAGGTGATAGCCGAGGTTATGTTTTTCTCATGGTGTACCATGCCCAATGACTGAGCAAGAAGAGCCCAGTGAGAAGTTTCTCTGATGGACCATCTTTGCTCCCAAGATCCACGTTGGGATAGCAAAGACTTTGTAGGGTCTGTATCACGATCTGATGGCATCCCCTGCCCTATCCTGCTTCTCTATCTTTTCCGTTCACAGATGTTACTCACCAATGAACCCTCTGCACTCCTAAATCTCCCCCATCTACTTCCTGAGAACTCACCCTATAACAAGTCTTTTCCATAGCTACTATCCTATTGATCTTACTATTTATCTTTAAAAATTTTTCATGTAATAATCTTTTTGTTGAGATTTCAAATTGCCTGAACTGAAATTGTTATGGTATTTGCTTACTGTACTTTACCCCTTTGCTTACCCTAGTACTGTAGATACTTTTAAAAAAAAAAAAAAAAACTTGCAAAATCAGACCCAGGATGTATTTATCAATGCAGTTCATTTTACTCTTGTGTATCTCATTAATTATTTTGCTACTGACTTCCTTGGGTTTATGTTGTTATCCTCTTTCTTTTCTGGTGCTGAACACTCAGTTAATTTTTTTCTTCCTTTTTAATAATTTTTTTATTATTTATTATTTAATAATTTTTTATTATTTATTTATTTATTGGGACAGAGTCTCACTCTGTTACCCAAACTGGAGTGCAGTGGCACAATCATAGCTTACTGTAACCTCAAACTAGACTCAAGCAATCCTTCCATCTCAGCCATCTCATGAGTGGCTAGGACTACAGATGCGTATCACCACACCTAGCTAAATTTACTTTTTAATTTTTTATAGAGATGGGGTCTCACTACATTGCTGGTCTTAAACTCCAGTCTTGAAGCGATTCTTCCTTCTGGGCCTCACAAAGCACTGGAATTACAGGCATGAGCTGCTGCACCCAGCCCTTAATAATACTTTTTTTTTTTATCTGAGTTTTGTTTTCTTTTTTTTTTTTTTAATCTGAACAGAAAATAAGTATACAAGTTAGCTAAACAGAAGTGGTAAAAATTGAATGTTATGTATTATGGAATTCAGTACATCAGTTTACTTCGGTAGCCAGTGATTGTTATAGTTAATTCTGCAAAAAAACAAAACCAGTTATGCAGAAACAAGAGTATAAAATGCCCCTTTCAGAAGCTCAGTTTGAGAAAGTGATTTCATATCTAGCTTATTGATTATACTCAGTTTCAGTTCTCCTTGGGCAAATAATACATAAAGTCATTAACGATGGTTTGATGAACTGAAATCATGTTCTCTTAGGATCGTTCAACATAATAACCCAAATATTAAAAAGTTATTCAAGATTCACAGAGATGAAACAGTGCCTCAGAAACATAATTCACCCATGTATATATAATAATTTTAGAACATACTTTTTAAACATAAAATCACAGTCAAAGACAGTGATAGCATTGCACACTCAGTGCATTACTTCATGTAGTGCCTTCCTATGGCTCATCTGGAGTTTAATACCAAGTAACCACCACACTTCTAATAAATGGGCTTCTAACACACACAAATTTGTCTAATTCTTTAAAAAATCTAAAACTTCCATAAGACCTTGAGCCTGGCATGTTAAGGACTTTGTGTTTTAATATCCCAAACATTGGGAAGATTAGTGTGATACATGGTAACCCCTCCTTGTAAGCAAGACTGCACATATACTTTAAACAATTCAATACTGCAGACTGAGAGGGGTACATTTATCATTTAGTTAAGGAAAATCAAAATGGCTTTCCTGGAGTCAAATGCACTCCAAGACACACACAAGGAATGAGTATTACTGTAGCAGCTAAAGAAATCTGCCACTGTATAATAAATGCTGTTATGCAATGATGTTATACATTTAAATAATACATTATGATTTGTTTCCAACTACCATGGGGCACAGGAAAATGAAACTGAAGACTACCTGGCTAGAACAGGACAAATGATAACCTGGTTTTAAGTAGGGTTCTTCATTGAAGGAAAAGATAGAGCCATAAAAGTCCAATTAGCTGACTTCAAATGGTTTACATCCCAGGATGAATCAGGTTACAGTGATTGAAGCCCAATTTAATTTAGGCAGATTTTTAACCACAAGAATAAGGACATTCTTAGTACATATTAATAATTAAACCAACATATACACAATTAGCAATATCCTATATAATATTAAATGTTTTAACAACTTGTTCTCCATTATTCTATATCTAGTTAATTTGTTGCTTTGTTTTAAAAAAAAAAAAAAAAACCAAGCTCAACTTTATTTTACAACGTACTTTGCATTTCTAAGTGTATTCTGTAATTATTTCATTGAAGCAGGTATAGTTCTTCAGATTTCTCTAAGAGCCAAACTCAACTGTATCTTCTGTTATCTGTTTGAATTCATAGTTGCCTCTGCCATCCATATGCAGGTAGTACTCATGATGTTTCCAAAGAGATTTCCTATGAGATACAGTGAAGAGTGATGCCGACCTTTCAACAATGACTGTAAATGTAGCCTTCCACATCGACACTAACTGCACTTGTGCATTCGTCCAAAATGGCAAACTGGAGTTTATGATAAAATAATCTTGCCATTGCCATTCTTTGCTTTTCTCCACCACTGAGTACATCCATCCAACCCTAAATATTGTCCCAGCCTCCTTCACGTTCAAGGATATGACCCAACTGGACGTTGTCTAAGTATTCCTTCAGTACTAAGTCAGATATTCCCTACCTTTTCTGATCTTCTCGTCCATCTGGATATATCACTTGGTCTCGAAGTGTTCCAAGGGTCATGTAAGGTCTTTGAGGAACATAAAATAACTTTCCTCTCTTGGGTTTAGTTAGACGTCCTCCAAAAAGAGGCCATAATTCACCAAGAACACGGAAAAGAGAACTTTTTCTGCAGCCATTAGGACCACAAATTAGAACATTAGCCCCAGATTGAACTTCAAAATTAAGGTCACGGATCAAAACGTCTCCATTTGGCGTTGCTAAAGGAACATGATCAAACTTTATAATGTTATCTGCAATAATGATTTCTCCAGCACCAGGTATCAAGGGAATGACTTGTACTCCTTCAATACCCTTTTCCTGTTGTGAGACCATTGTGCGCTCATATTTGCCATGATTTAAACCCTTCAGTACTTGCATTAATTCTGTAATCCGAGCAGTAAAACCAGCCATCTAGTCATCCCACGCCCAGCCAAAACGATTCGACCCAGAGCTTGAGACATTCGCAAAAGCATTCTTCCACTTTGGTAGTAATCCTCTAGAAGTTCCTAATGTGTACTCTTGAGATGTCGAGGATGAGACAAATCTAAGAAAGGGCGACTGACAACTAGGTAACCAACCACAGTGGCAAGGTATTTGGCAATAATGTTATCAATGAAGCCCACTGAAAAACGAAACAAAATGAAATCATGTAGGTGCTCCACCAGTTTTCAGAAGACTGAGTGGACTGTCTGTTTTTCTCTTTTATTCCCATTGTAAAAGGCAATTTCTTCACTGTTTGTGATGAGCCGAGAATTAACATATCTATATTCTCCTTCATATTTTTGCTCAGTTACTGTCATCCTACCAATGGGTCTTCTAAGTCGAGTTAGGAATAGCCCAGAAACAACCAAGTAGGCCATCATGCTTGCTGGGCCCTGAGCTCCAATTGCACTCGTTAACTTAAAGATATACAAAACTATGTCTAAAAATGGCTTACTAAGATTTGAATACAGATCGACTGCACTGTTACAAAATTTTTCTACATCTTGTGTAAGCAGCTGGTCTGGATTAGCTATTCTGTTGTCCAGATTTCCCATTTTATAATATGTGAAAGATTGAAGATACTCCTCATAGAGGTATTTAGTGAGCCTTACTTGGAAGCACAGTTTAAGCTCATTTAACAAATACTTCAAGAAGTTATTAACCAGAGAGATAAGAGGCATGACAGCGATGAAGTTGAATAAGTATCTCTTGAAATCTTTCCTGCTACGACCAATGATACCACTTTCAATTAGTGTTCCATTTTGAATCATCCAAACATCACAATACGTTCGAGACATCAGCGTAACAGCAATAAGTACCAAGTAACCTGTCTCTAGAACAAAATGCAATAAGTAACACATTGTGTAATGTTCTAGGGACCACGATTTTCAGAATCTGTGCGAGCCTTGAGAAAAACACCTTGTCCACCACAGCTCGCTCCTTTTTTCCCTCTTTCTCATTGTTCTGTAATGGTGGTTTTCCACTTTTCTTACCGTGCAGGCCGAAGGCGCGGCGCCGCTTGTGGAGCAGGCAGAGCAGCAGGAACGCGGCACCAGCCAGCGAGGAGTTTCGCGCTGTCAAGTACTTGCTGAAGGCCGCCATGGCACTGCCAGTAGGAGACAGCCGGCGGAGGGGACGCGGCGGCGGATACCTTAGTGCAGGAAGCGCGGGGGAGACTGGGACAATAATACTTTTTAAATGCTCTCAACTTGGTATACAACTCAGTTGCTTGGGCTAATCTTTACATTTTTCAACAAGGCCTCCTGGGTGTTGCTATGGTCTGAACATTTGTGTTGCCCACAAATTTATATGTTGAATTCTAATCACCAGGGTGATGATATCAGAAGGTAGAGCATTTGAGAGATGATTAAGTCATGAGGTCTCTGTGCTTATGAATGGGATTAGTGCCTTTGGAAAAGAGGCCTCAGAGAGGTGCTCTGACCCCTTTCACATGTGAAGACACAGCAAGAAGGTACCATCTGTGAACCAGGAAGTGGGCCCTCATCAGACACCAAATCTGCTGTTGCCTTCATCTTGAACTTCCCAACCTCCAGAATTGTTTTAAATAAGTGTCTTTTGTTTAAAAGCTACCCATTTTAGTGTATTTTATTGTAGCAGCCCAAATGCACTCCAGCAATGATCTATATTTTAGTCTCGGCACATCTTTAAGTGTTTTTTTTCCCTTAAAAAACTATGTTGGAACTAAGAAACCCCTTCAAATCTACACAAATAGGTCTTTGTGTAATAGGATTATAAATAAGTATATAAACCTTCATAAAATAGGTTCAGGAAAGTTTTCTTCTACCATACATTTAATTGTTGCTTTTGCTCATTTCAGTCTTCTTCGAGAACAGCCTTATCCACATATTGGCTCTGAGATCTCTGTTCTCCATTCACTCACTTGTCATTTTTATCTCTTTGCCTTTCCCCATTGCATCCTAGGAGAGCTTATAAACTGTAAAATCCACATTACTAACTATTATCCAGAACATTTTTATCTTTAATTACTCCAATATAGATTTTATTTAGAATGCATTTTAATTTTTCTCGCATGTCTCCCTTTTGTCTTCCATTTTCTTTTTCATCTTATCTGGTTATCTTTTTAAAAAAAATCTCTCATGCTGTTAACGTTTTGTATCAACCTGCCCTTTTCACAACCTGCCTGTTCCAATTTATTTAAAACCACTTTTTTGCACTCCGTTAAATATACCTACCTCAATATCTAGCACTTTCTAGTTACACAGTAAATACTTGTTGAATTAATTAATTTTAAATGAACAATTGAACCTTAGACTGTAGGTCAAGTTCCATAGTAAATGGAAAAGAAGCTATGCTAACAAAATTGGCAGTGCATCCAAAGGAAAATGAAATGTCTTTACTTTTTGTGTTCCAAGTTTTATTCAAAGTCTGTTTTTAACGTGTAGTTAAAAAAAATGTATCCCAAATCTAAACCTGTTTAGTAGTAATAACTGAGTATCATTAATCCTGGATCCAGCTTATATAATAAGGCACTTCTTTTTAAAAAAAATTGTCTTGAAGAAAAAATTTCTCTCTGAAACATTGAAATCTCCTGCTCACTTTCTTGCACTCTATGAATATATTTGAAGCTACTTCTTTTTGTGTTTTGCTGGGAAAAGGTCCGAATTTGAAACATTAACAATAGCACAGTTAAAAAAAAAAAAAAAAAAAACTCTTCTGGTCATTTTAACCAGCCACAAGTGGCCAGAGTAAACTTCCTTCATGAAAGCTTCTTGCCTAGAGGTGGAACTGGGTCATTATATCTGTACAATAACCACCCCTACAAACAACATATGAATGCCAGATGGTTGGAACTGTTCCATTAAGAAACTGATGTCTTCATTGTTTGAAATTTGATTTTGTAGCTTTCTCCATAGAGTGATTTGATTGCAGCATTTGGAAGCTTTGAAAGCTTTCCCATAAATTATTCCACCTCTTGAATGTGAAAGTAGGGTAGGCTCATTAGCCTGTTTTTCCATTAGTATGCTACTTCTACCTTCTTACTCAGAAGTGGATAATTTAGGCAGAATTCATAAAAAGAAAATATGGGTTTTGAGCTTTGGTTGTTTCTTCAAGGAACTTGCTACTGCATATTTCTCTCACTTTAAACTTTTTATTTATTTTATTTTGTTATTGTTGTTTTGTAGAGATAGATTCTCTCTACGTTGTCTAGGGTAGTCTCAAACTCTTGGCCTCAAACTCCTGGCCTCAAGCAAGCCTCCTGCCTCAGCCTCCCATAGTGTTGAGATTACAGGCATGAGATTGAGATTACACTTCACCCAACCACTTCTTTCACTTTGTTCATTGAATATTTATGTAGGAATTTTCATGAAAAATAACATAGTAATCACTAACAAAGTTCTTACTGTGTCCTTATCTGGCTCTTATATTACTTTCAAGTTCTTACACTACTCCAAACATTTTGTACACATTAATTCCTATAAGCATCACAACTCTGTGAAGTGAACTTACCTAAGATCAAGTAGGCAGTAAGTGGCAGAACTAGCATTTTGATACAGTCTGTGTTCTTAGCCACCTCACCACACACCACATTGTCAAAGTCCCAACTAATCTATCTTGTTCAAAAGAACAATGGTAAAACAAAATTCTCTGCTCCCCTTTTAGTCCTCATCAATATGAACAGATCCTTGGTATTATTGTAACAAATGGCTTGTCTATTCCAAGCCTTAGAGAAAACCCCACGGTATACAACCACGTATCAATAGGTCCAATCTTTAAAGAATCTTGGAGAGCCGGTCAGGCACAGTGGCTCACACCTGTAATCCCAGCACTTTGAGAGACCAACGTGGGCAGATCACGAGGTCAGGAGATCGAGACCATCCTAGCTAACACGGTGAAACCCTGTCTCTACTAAAAATACAAAAAATTAACTGGGTGTAGTGGCGGGCACCTGTAGTCCCAGCTAGTCAGGAGGCTGAGGCAAGAGAATGGCGTGAACCTGGGAGGCGGAGCTTGCAGTGAGTTGAGATGGCACCACTGCACTCCAGCCTGGGTGACAGAGCGAGACACTGTCTCAAAAAAAAAAAAAAAAAAAAAAAAATCTTGGAGAGATCCATTATTCTGTTTACTAAATAAAAGATTTTTTTTATCCCTAAAATTCTTTACAACCTATTTTGCTATGACTCTTGGTGTTCCCTATTTTCTTAAAGTGAAACATGAAATTTTAAAAAATATCCATCTGCAGAAGAAATAAGGTGTAGCATGAAGTTACAGAAAATGGAAGTGACCTATAAAATCAACACTACAAGGAGTTTTGCAACATGGTCATTACTGTGATATTATTCAGGATCAGTAGGTCCTAGTGGGAAGACATATGCCTGCCCTGAAAGTGAAAGAACATGGGGGCACGATAACCACAAACACTTGGAATAAGACACTGCAAGAGGAAGACTCAGGGAAACTCAGTAGTTTAAAGGGATTTCGAGAACATCCTTACTCAAAGGCAAGTATTTAAGAGTCATCCTAAGATTAGCCAGATATGTCAACTCCATAGGCAAATGGATGAGTGGTGGACATTTGTTGTTATTTTGTTGCCTACAATCCAAGCTCCTTTCTGCTAACAGCATCTTGATCTTCCTTTCTACTACTTTGTGTGGTCTTAACCTTTTGCTTTTTATGGGCGCCTATGATGTGGATGATGTGGTACTGACCATTCAGAACATTCATGTGATCACGGAATTGAAAAGTTCTAAGATGTACCAGTGATCCAGTCAGAGTCATTGGTCTATGCTAATGATCTTGGGTACTTTCACTTGAGCTGATGAGAAAGTGGTATATGCTCTTTTCTTGCTAGAATTAGGGCTGTTGAGGTCAGGTGCAGTGGCTCATGCCTGTAATCCCAGCACTTTGGGAGGCTGAGGCAAAAAAAAAAAAAAAAAAATAGACAGGTGTGGTGGCATGTGCCTGTAGTCCCAGCTACTTAGGAGGCTGAAGTGGGAAGATCACTCAAGCCCAGGAGGTTGAAGCTGCAGTGAGCCATGATCATGCCACTGTTGTAGCCTGGGCAACAGAGTGAGACCCTGTCTCAAAAACTAATGATAAAATAAAATAGAATTGGAGCTGTGAAACCAAAAACTTCAAATGTTGGAGACTGCCATGACTGAGAACTTGCCAAAGGGGTAAGCCAACACTCAGAAAAGTAGCATTAGAAGACATATCCCGATGACCTATTTTGAACCCCTGGATCAAGTTGTATCTCTTGTCTGTTCCTTGAACTTTTACATTGCATAGCGAATACATTCCCATTTTTATTTCAGAGTTTTAAATTTTCCCTTGCTGTCTAAGGAGTTCCAACAGAAGGAAGAGAACCAAGAGTTCCTGGCCCCTTTGGGGAGAATTTCTCCGTTTTCCTTTGTTAAGGGAAACAATGGAGCACTTGAAGAAGGCTCTGGAGAGAACAAGAGTTGGGATTTGAGGATATCCCTGAATAGACTTTCTTCATTCAGGGTATTTAAATAAATAGCCTAGATTGCTACCTTTTAAAACATCAGAAAAAGTATTCTGCACTTTCACACAGAATCTTTGGGGATGAAGGGAAAAGAAAATTATTTCAACAATTTAAAAACCAGTTTTATGGTGGTAAAAAAGAGGTTCCATTTGTGCTCCTGCACCAGACTTCAGAGACTCACCTTTTAGCTTGTGAGCCACACAGATGACTTTGGGATCTTAGAGAAACATTATTGACCTGGCTTTACATACTTTTAAAGAGATCTGTTTCCTATCAACTTGGTGTGGCAGACTGCTAGTGGTCACCAGAAATCTTTTCTTCTCCTCTTGCCTAGTAGTGGAATTTTAGCTAGGCACATAGATATTCAGCTCTAGCTTCCATTTCTCAACCTACTTTGTAACCAGTTATGGTCATGTGATTAGTTCTCATCAATGGAAACGGAAGAGGTGTGTGAAAGAATGTGAGTGGAAGAGATGTCTGCAGCAGCTTCTATATCATTTGCATGAAAGGAAATTACTTGCCCTTCATCACTGTACTTTCTCCTTCTAGCTTGATCTAATTTCAGCCAGTTAAGATAACACCATAGGGATTGAAGAAGCAACAAGATGGAAGAAACAATGTCCTTAATGACTAACTGAAGATAGGAGAGCTGCCCCACCAACCTGGACTACTCACCACTAGACTGATAATTGACAGAGAAATAAATTGGTATACTATTTAAGTGCCGGTATTTTGAGGTACTTTTTTTTATAGCAGCTTGACATCTATTCTAATACTCCCATTTTCTGAATCTTTCACCACAGCCTTCTCTCCTTTCTCATAAAAAGGGGAGAAAAGGGAAGAGTCCCACAAAAGAGTATTAAACATAATCCAACCAGACTGTTAAGGAAGCCCATGAAGGGAAGGGAAGAGAAGGGAAGAAAGGAGGGGAGAGGAAGGTAGGAAAGGGAAGGAAGAAATGGAGGGAAGGGCCCCACCAAAGAACATTAAACACAATCCAACCAGATTGTTAGGGAAGCCCACTGGTGCTGATCATTCTAATCCTCATTCATAAGTAAAAGGTCAGTGAAAAATCACCAGATGAAGGAAAAGAATAAGCCACAAGAAGAGAAAAGGAAATTTTTTTAAAATCAGGAAAAATGGCCTCAGTGGGAACAATGGTAATGAAGAAAACTAAATAAGGCCTTTAAAAATTTTGAAGTGGCACTTCCAATAAGATCTTTTGGATAATGCATAAATACAATAAAAAAACATGCTTCCATTAGAATGTATTAGAAAGTAGTAATTGGAAAAGAAGAATGAATTCTAATAGATTTAAAAACATGACTACCAACAAAGAAAAGCAAAACCAATTAAGCAGCAGAAGTCTGAAAATCAAATTAATGATTTAGAGTCACTGGTATACATTGTTCTTCTAGAACAGAGTATAACCATGGCAGCATTGTGATGGCATCATGAACATTTAGTTAGAAGACTTGAGTTCAAATCATAGCTCCACTCCTTTTTAGCTATTTAGACTCATACTGCTTTAGTTAACCTTTCTAGGTGTCAATTTTTTCACCTATTATATTGAGCTAGTAGTACCTCTGTTACTGAATTGCCACAAGGATTAAATGAGGTAATTTACGCAACATTCTAAATGTCTGACATAAAATACTTAATAAATGTTAGCTATTGTTATTAATATAAAGCAAAGATATGGGAGATCAACTGCTTTATGGCAACTGATATGGTGCTGAGTATAAGTTTTCAAATTTTACAAAAGTGGGTAATTAAGGTTAATAGCTGAAAATAAAGAGCTTCCAAGTATGCACTTTCTAAAGAGAGATGCTAAAAAGTGGTGGCAGACTTACAAGCTGTAATAAGAGATGGCATAATATGTCCTAGCTATTAACAACACTTTTTCCCACAAACCCAGTTTATAATAAGAGAAAGTAGAAAGGTAAGAGTTTTCAGAAAGTTCATGTAAACGACTACATGTGCTTCTCATTGATTGTACATATTACCTCATGAAACCACTACTAAGCCATGGACATAGCAAACATATCAGGGAAAGATAATGTTTGTATCTAACTCCTGTTCCACCTGACTCTGGTTCAAGATGTTGATGAGACGTGGAAAATATAAAATAAATGTGAGGCTACCAGTGAAATGCACCATTCATTGTAAAGTCCAAGGCTCTCTCTTGACAACTCACTCTGGGACAGTTTTAGGTGAGGAATTTGACTGAAGGGTGGAGTAAGAAAAAAAAAATCAGAGATAGAGGTGGATCTTTAGAATAAATAGAATTTAAGGGACATATTGGCCAATTTCAATGCTTAGACATTAGTTGGATTCTCATACAAATAAATTATATTTTGAAAAATGAACCAGACATGATGGCTCACACCTGTAATCTTAGCACTTTGGGAGACCGCGGCTGGTGGATCACTTGAACTCAGGAATTTCAGACTACCCTGGGAAATATGGTGAAACCCCATCTCTGTGAAAAATATAAAAATCAGCTGGGCACGGTAGCATGCACCTGTAGTCCCAGCTACTCGGGAGCCTGAGGTGGGAAATTGGCTTGAGCTCAGGAGGCACAGGTTGCAGTGAACTGAGACTGAGCCATTGCACTGCAGCCTGGGCAACAGAGCGAGGCCCTATCTCAAAAAAAGAAAAAGAAAAAAGAGACAATTGGAATATTTGAATTGTAATTGAGTACTTTGTGATATTAAGAAACTATTAGGAATGTTTAGGTGTGATAACACTATTATAGTTATGTTTTAAAAGAATTCTCTTTGAGATATTCACTGAAATATTTAAATGTAAAAGGATATAATGTCTGAGATTTCTTTCTAAATAATTGAAGGACACATGAATGGTAGCAATAAAAACAAGTTTGAACATTTTTTTAAAGGTTGACTGAATTTAAAATGTCTGCTGTTTTTAAGAAGCATGCCTAGAATGAAAAGAAAACAGAAGTTTGAGAATAAACAGGATAGGAAAGTACTAAGCCAATGCTAATTTAAAAACTCATGGGTGGCATTATTAAGATCAGATTAAGTAATAGTCAAGGAAAAAATTAAATGAGGTAAACATGGACAGTGCATAGGAATACACAACATAATTTATCAAAAAGCTACAGTAGTGAACCTTTGAGCTTCAAGCAATATTGCCTTAAACTATCTAAAGCAAAAATTATTAGAAATACAAGATTTTAATACAGTAAAACAAAGTACAAACCAATCTGACATAAGTATAGATTAAAATGTTTGAAAGGTAACATTATACAGTAGATCCCATTATTATGAAATTTAAAAATAAGTACATACAATTAATTTTAGGTGTTTAAAAGTGACTTGTAATTTTATTCATCAATCGTACCAAAATGTGGTCAAAATGTAAAAAAAAAAAAAAAAAAAGACATCTTAATAAAGATAGTAGAGTCCCATTTTAGACCTTGGGGATATGACAATATGCAAAACACAGCTCTCCCTCAAGCTTCTGTTTTAATGGGAGGAGACAGAAAATTGACTAATAAGTGATATGTCAGGTAGCAATAAGTGTTGTGAGTGCTTATTTTAGATAAAGTGATCAGGAACGAGCTTTTGTAAAGATGGCCTTTGAAGAGAGACCTGAGGAAAGCAGATAAGGAAGTAAGGAAGGGACAGGAGTACACATTCCAGGTAGAAAGGAAGGCAAGTGCAATAGTCCTGAGATGGCAGTTTGCTTCCCTTATTCAGTGAACAGCAATGAGGTCAAGGTCATAGCTGGAGAGAAAGGAGTAAGGGAAAGAAGGCTGGGAGAGAAAGTCAGAGAAAGTTGGGTGTGGTGGGAGTTGGTGTGTATATTGTGGTAGAGACCACAGAGGACCTTGCAGCCTGTGGGAAGGACTTTGGATTTTCCTCTGAATGAGATGGCAATCTGGTAGGTTTTAGGCAGAAAAATAACAGGTATTAAAAGAACAATCTGCCTGCCATGTTAAGAGACTACCGGGGACAGGGGAAAGGAGACCGTTTAGGAGGCTACTGCAATTGACCAGACAAGAGATGGTTGGATTCTGAATATATTTCAAAGGAAAAGCTAAGAGGGTTTGCTGAGGGATTTAATATGTTAATGTAAGAGGAAGACAGAGTAAACATAATGCCAAAGTTTTGCCCTGAACAACGGGAAGAAAGGAAGTATTATTTACTAAGATGGGGGTACTGCAGTGGTCGTTCATGAAATAAATACCTACAATACATACAAAGGCATTAGAAAAATATATGATTGATTTTTTAAAAAATCTTTTGACTTGGGAATGGCTTGGCATGACACCACTGGAAGAAAGCATAAAGAAAAAGACTGATAGGTTTAAATTTAAAAATAATTTAAAATGCCTATACATAAAAACAAGGAATTTTTTTTAAATGATAAACTGGGGAAAATATTTATGCAATAGGAAAATTATTTTTTGAAATATTTTAATGTGGTTTTCCTTTTTCGATTATCCATCTAGTTTGGGTAATAGTCAGGGATGATTAGGACTGTTAACAGCAGGAGCGCAAGAGAAAGAAAGCAGTCAATGTTCAGCTTCTGACTGTCAAATGGCTTTGACCGACGGGAAGGGAATTTCCTAAATTATCTGAGTTCTCACTTACACAATTACTAACTTGATCATAGAGTTTCATTACAAGTATAAAGTAGACAGCACTCAACAAAGCCCTGCCACATAGGAAAGAGTAAAAGTCTATCCTTTCTTTTTCTAGCAGAGTTTTGAGAGAAAGGAGAGGATGAAATCAGAAACCAGTGTCCTCACTTTCCTCCTCTTAGAGGAAAACACCCAGAAAAGGTGTGAGAGAAACTGAGAGCACTGGAGCTCATGGAGTGCTTTCTTGGGACTAGGAGAACCCCTAACTACACTTGTGCAATGTGATGTCCAACAATGTATGAGAGCTATAATGCAGCACTGGCCAAGAGAGTGACTGGATAGATGGCTTCCCACGTTTGTGTGAGCCATACAGGGGCACTTGACATTAGCACATGCCTTCCTGGGAGGACATAGGACACCAAAGAGATTGGTGGACCAGTGCACGTGAATGTTGTTGAGACAACGAGACTGCAGTGATGACATGTGTATAGGTTATTCTGAGGTCTTGATAGTCTAAGTAGAGTTCCCTCCAGAATGCAGACGATAGTTTGTCTTTTTGAAGACTCATGTTTTCATTTTTTTTCTGTGGTTTTATGGAAATTTTAGTGAGACATGTAAATCTGCTTCAGGAAATAGTATCCTTGTTGGCACAACAAAAAAGAGACTAGGATAGCTTTACCCACCCCTACTCCAATACCAGTAATCTCTGTCACCCCTTATTCCTCGAAAGGAACAGCTGACTTTCTTAAACTTAGGTAAAGTGTGTGTGAATCCAACTTTAGGCTTCCTTCCAACCCTATTGCTGCCTCCAAGTTTTTTATACATATAAATTTTGTAATCATCAGTGGCTAACCAGGTACCATTTTCAACTCTAAACCCTTAAAACAGGCACTTGAACTTTGAAGTTTTCTTTTTTGAGGCAGAGAATAACAGGCTTCCATCCTTCTGTTGGTGAATTTTTTGATCCTTGTCTCTTCTGCAACAGGTTTGCTTCAGCTACTTTGAAATACCATCTTCCTCTCTGGGAATAAGGACAATTATTTCAGTCAGTAATTTACTTCTGATGGTACTTTCTTATGATTTCTCTGTTGTGCAGTAAGTATCTCAAAGAGAAATGTTGGGATATGTGACCACGGGATCAAGAAATTTAGCCGTAAGTTCTAATTTAATGAATGTCTTAACAGCAACATGGTCATCTATTTCATTTTGGTAGGCAAATCTAGATGTTATAATCTAAAATGGATCTCTGTAGCTACTCACTTCCTCTTTCAACTCCCCTTCTCCCACATCTCATTATTGTTACTTTTGTTTTGCTCATTAGACACTTCTCTCCCCATGTCCTCCAGTTCCATCTGAAATGTTCATTCTTTCTGTGTATGTGACTTCATCCAGTGCACGTAGCCCATCTTCAAGCAACCTCTCCAAGGCCCCAATACCTGGATGAACTGCTTTTCAACACTAGTATTACTATTAAGTATTTACTTGTTCAGTTGAGGATTCCCGGACCCCAGCCCCATCCCAACAAATCAGAAACTCTGGGCAGGTCCTGGGAGTCTGTATTTTGTAAGCTTTCCAGATGATGATGATGCATACTAACACTCAAGAACTACTGACCTACAAGCCTGGGCATCATGGTGAAACCCTGTCTCCACAAGAAATTTTTAAAAATGTATATTAGCCAGACATGGTGGTGCATATCTGCATTCTCAGCTACTAGAGAGGCTAAGGTGAGAGGATCGCTTGAGCCTGGAAGGTTGAGGCTGCAGTGAGCCGAGATCACTCCTCTGCACTCCAGCCTGAGCAACAGAGCAAGACTGTTTCAAAAAAACTTTTTTAAAAAAGAACTACTGACCTAGAAAAGAGGTTAAAAAAAAATACATAAGGTCCTTTAATCCTCTCAATTCTTGGTTGTTTGGTTCTTTCCTTCTTTGCTCCCTTTTTTCTATCCTTGGCACCTAATGGAACATACTGGGCTAACTTTCTGGGAGTCTTTCTTCCTCTTTTCCCCTCTTTCTTCATCTCTCTTTTCTCAGCCTCTCCCCATCTCCTCCTTTCCCAGTCTCCCCTCAAATCCCTGCACCACCACCCCTGCCCTGCCTTGGCTTGGCATTTAAGTGCATCATGGCAGCATGCTAAGCATTACAAGTATCTGATATTTTTTATTTTAAAAAAGAAAAGAAAACTAACTTGTGCAAGAGCTGCTGGATCAAAATCTCCCTTGAGCTTTGGACATGTAGACTACAGAATACGGAATGGTAACGAGCCAGGAAACCCGAAAATAAGCACAGCTGGGATCCATAAAGTCCCCTCCCCTCTTTGATTCAGAGAGAAACATTAAAACAGCTGACCTCTTGCTCCAGCATTTCTTTTCTATCATCTGGAATGTATGATAAATAGATATTTAAAAGCTGACATTGTCCTGGCACCTTTATCCTTCACCATAATTTTACTAGCTCATTATCTTTCAAGAAAACTTCCATCCTATAGACCTTATGAAAAAAGGCTTAAATATTCCATGTGTTACTAGAGTTCTGTGTTAGAAGAGTATGAAAAAAAAATCTGTTCAAAAACTGTTGCCTGCAGAAGTGTAATACAGGCAAAGACTGTGGTTGTTTTATTAAAAACAGTTAAAAACGCAACTAATTAGAAGGTTGTGGTCCTTTATTGCAATCTGTTACTGAAAAGTTACATGTTGATGAAATTATGGTTAGTAAAAGTATACTTAAATAGTATTGCCAGAGTCTGTAATTTAAAGGAATTGTGTAGTAATTTTTTGGTCAAGTAATTAATTCTTTTTGACATGAAAATATTCATCCTATTGTGTCTTATTTTATAAATTAAGGTTGATCAAAAAATTATTTTTCTCAAAATAGAGGCATGCCTTTCACTGAGTGTTTTGTTTTAAAGGTTGAGATAAACACAAATGCTGCAAGTATGTTTACCTTGTATCAGAAACACGTTAATTATATGTAAGTTAACTCATGAGTATCACAGCTTATAAAAAAACATTATGGGGAAAGTGGATTGAAACATGTTAGTTTGCTTTAGAGTTGTCTCAGGTCATGAGGCTTCATGATTCAGAAACTAGATACTTCTTTCACATGGAAAAAAAAACTGTTTAATCATCCTCAGTTTGTTTTTAAAATAACGAATTCCATTTTTATTTGCAAAAGTTCACAAAGAAACCCATTTGATTTACTGAATTTAAATAATTTATAGACAGATAGCTTTCCTAGAGATAGGAAGGGAAAAAAATGTAACAACAGCACCCACTGAGAATTATCTTCCAAATACCGCCTCTAAGTCTGGACTTCAGATCAAGATCTGGCAAACACACAGTACTGAAATTGTCAGTTCTCTGAAATAATCTCAGCTCACTGTCAGTCAGAGGTTTTGCAATTGAATTAATGCACATATCTCTCTTACGTAGCAAATCCCCTTTAATTCTTAGTCTTCTCACTTGCTTTTAAAAGAACTTCATTTCTACCTATACTTCTCTCAGCTATACAAATCCACAACAGGAAATATAGTTAAGGCATTGAGACTGGTAGGGGGAAAAAAAAGTGTATATGAGAAAAAGAAGAGACAGGGAAAGAAAGCATCAACTTCTGAATAGCTTCAATATGCTCATCCCAAATCTGATAAACATCCCTTTCATATTAAATATTGGCTGGAAGTACTTTTACATAAAGGAAAAGAGAAGATCTTTTTATGGTTTTGAAAGGTGAACACAAGATCAAAGCGGCCAGGATCGAAGTTCCTTGACTGGAATTCCACCAACACAGATGGAAAACCGGTTGTTGTGTCGCTTTTTTTGTTTTGTTTCTTGTTTTTAGTTTTTGAGATGGAGTCTCACTCTGTCACCCAGGCCTGAGTGCAGTGGTGCAATTTCGGCTGTCTGCAACCTCCGCCTCCCGGGTTCAAGCGATTCTCCTGCCTCAGCCTCGTGAGTAGCTGGGATTACAGTCACGTGCCACCTCGCACGACTAATTTTTGTATTTTTAGTAGAGACAGGGTTTCACCATGTTGGTCGGGCTGATCTCAAACTTCTGACCTCATGATCTGCCTGCCTCAGCCTCCCAAAGTGCTGGGATTTCAGGCATGACCCACCATGCCCAGCCAGAAAACCCGTTTTTTAAAAAACTCAAATATATTCACAAATAAAAATAAGCCACTGGATTTTAAAAGCCCTGGCCTGTGTTATGTGGAACATCAGGAACCAATTAAATTGCTCTCCCTTTCTTGTTTATCCTAAATAATATAGTCTTTTCCCTCCTCTGATTATACCAGCTTTGTGTCCCTGTGGCGGGGATCTCTTCTTTCACTCTCTACTAAAACCCTATCTCCATAGCACATAAGAGTTGGAAAAGATCGAAAGCCTGCATTTTATTATGCTAAGGAAAAACTAGCTAAATATCCATCTTATATCTTGGAATATTTTCTTCTGCCCCCAAAAGACAATTGGCAGTTGGTTAATGAGTTGGTGCATTTGTATGTGAATCACAATATCCAACCGTTGACAATGATTCTGTTTTTCATTTGCTTAAACTTTTCACCTCCCTCCTGAGCTTATAATGGAACATATTCTTCATGTTCTGCTTTTAGTTTTCCTTTTTTAGGCTTGTGCGCATGATTCAGTTCTGAAGGGATAGAGAGCTAGACTTCGTGCCTTATTGTGAAATATGGACTATCAAGTGACATCAATCCTTCCATTTACTGTCTGAGAGCACACCACTCAGCATGTCTGTTTCTTGTCTGACCACTGGGACCACAGCCCCAGTAAAGGGTATGATGTCTCATGTCTGCCATCAACAAATCTACATATCTGCCCCTAGGGTATGTTCCTAGGAACGGGGTGGCTATTACCCATTGGAAAGAGCTACCAGTTAAGTTCATAAAACCCCAAGTCACATGGCTTTTGACTTGTACAATACACAGGCATGATCATCCTTGTATATTTTGCTATAAAAAACAAATGGAGAAAGAGAAGGAGTTTAAGCCAGTGCCCTTTCACATCTGTCCAGCGTGAATAATACCACACGAGTCTCAGAGTGCTTAGATAAGGTTGACCTCTCCCAAGAAAAGAGATTTGTTGAAGCTTCTATTCTGTGTGAATCTGAATCAGTGAGCTCAATGTTTAATGTCTTGTTAATGTTCAATTATTCCAGAAAATGACAGATGAAATATTATCTCAAAGTTGGAAAAATATAGCTTTCATATTATAGCCACAAGATCCCAAAAGCTTAGCTCCACCATCCCAGTGACCCATCAATAAATACTTTTTCATTAATAAATACTTTCACTGTTCCACTCAGATCATCTAAGTGCCTGTCCTTTCCTACTATACAATATCTTGCAGTTCTTTTCCATCTAATTCAACCACTGGATTAAATTATGTACCTTCAGGGACAGTTGATTGGTCATCTGCCTTGCTGTCTCCATGTTAGGGCTACTTTTTACGCATTTCTAGGAAACAGAAAGGAATAGTTGCCTTTTTGGAAACTGCCTAGTGATGTGGCATCACCAGATGTGTTCAGGTTACCTAGTAGACATCATTCAAACTTGAGAGGTGACAAAGTGTAACTGAGGTGGGGGGAGGCGGGTATCAAACCAGGAAAAAACAAAACAAAACAAAAAAAAACAAATTTGGCCAAATCTCTTCATCGAAGATGACACCTAACCTGTAAGCCTCAGTGTTCTAAACTATTAAAGGGATAGCAGAAAATTAACATCCACTGAGTAGCTACAATGTTCCATACACTTCAGAGAACCACTTCAATTTTATTCACACAAAATTCTTGCAAAGAAGACTTTCTGGGTCAGGAGTGGTGGCTCCCACCTGTAATCCCAGCACTTTGGGAGGCCAAGGTGGGTGGATTATGAGGTCAGGAGATCGAGACCATCCTGGCTAACATGATGAAACTCAATCTCTACTGAAAATACAAAAAATTAGCCAGGTGTGGTAGCAGGTGCCTGTAGTCCCAGCTACTCAGGAGGCTGAGGCAGGAGAATGGCCTGAACCCAGGAGGCGGAGCTTGCAGTGAGCCGAGATTACAAGGCTGCACTCCAGCCTGGGCGACAGAGCAAGACTCCGTCTCCAAAAAAAAAAAAAAAAACAAGAAGAAGAAGAAGAAGGCTTTCTCTCCCTATATATACATGAGGAAACTGAAGTAGGGGGACAAAGAGAGGGAGAGGAAGAGAGGAAGAGAGGGAGAAGAAGGAGATAACAAAGAAGAGAGGAAAAGAAACTCCAATAAAGTAAGCCCAGTGTGTTCCATTAAGTTCTAAGCAAAGAAAAAGGAAAGGGAGAAAGGAAGGAAGGAACCAAATAACTAAATAGGTTAATTAATTTCTCCAGGGCCACAAAAGGTGACAGGGCCAAGATTTGCATAAGTATTAACTGACTTCAAAGGTATTGCCTCCCTGAAAATACCTGTACGAAAATGTTATGCTTGGTGCATAGTTAGTGCTTGGTAAATGTGCTTTTTCCTTTCGAAGTCCTGTCGAGCTTTGAAATACAGATTCTATTATAAATTCCAAGTTTCAGACCTATTCATTAATGCAGATCACGAAGTTCACTGTGCACATATAGCTTGGCACTATCTGCTGAATTCTACTTTTAATTCTCACCATGCTACTCCCTCTTTCAACATCATCATTTCTCTCAGGCTAAATTTCTTGCTACCCTCATATTCCATTGTTCCCACATTTCCATTTTTAGCTTTAGTAAGGTTATGCTCTACCCTTTAGTACCATTTGCAAGATTCTGACCCATTTTTTGTATGCTAAGAGTTCTTGAAATTTCAGCTTCTGTTAGAGGTATTTTCAGAAAAAGTTAAAATAAGGATAGTAATTCCTTGATGCCTTACCACCTAGTTAACAATTTATTTTCATTAAGCAAATTCTATTCGGGTTGGGAGTGGTGGCTCACGCCTGTAATCCCAGCACTTTGGGAGGCTGAGGCGGGTGGATCACTTGAGGCCAGGAGTTCGAGACCAGCCTTGCCATCATGGTGAAACCCCATCTCTACTGAAAATACAAAAATTAGCCGGGCATGGTAATACACGCCTGTAATCCCAGCTACCTGGGAGGCTGAGGCCCAAAAATCACTTGAACTCAGGAGGCAGAGGTTGCAGTGAACTGAGATGGCGCCACCGCACTCCAGCCTGGGCAACACATTAAGACTCTGTCTCCAAAAAGAAAATATATTCAAATGAAAGCATGTGATATGCTATATATACTATAATGTATGTAGTATATATAATATATGTGTAGTGTAATATATACCATTGATATAACATGGACATATATACTATCATAGTATATTATTCCATATAGAATATGGAATATTCTATTTTATTTAAATATAATTTGTATAAGATATATACACTATATAATTTGATTTATATATATTATATATATACCTTGTGAGCTACTTTGTTTGGACTTCTGTGTTTGCGTGTGTCTATGATAATGCTGTTTCCTCAGGCTGATGGTTCATGAATGTTTATGAATCTAAACAGTTACTGTTAAAACTGAAATAGGACCCCAATTTGGACATATGTTGTCATAATATAGCACTATATTCTTCTATAGAATAGAATGCCATAGAAGAAAAATTATCGTTTTAATAAGAGAGATAGTTTGATTATAATAATTTAATGTCAAACAATGTTTGGGGAAACTCCTTAGGTGGCCAATAGGCTTTTTAGAAGAGAGATATTAATAATCAAACTTAAGTTGTTTGTATTGCTGTAAGATAAATATCTTCCTTTGCCTCAGAACTTCAGGAGAGTCTGCTATGCACATATTAAGGGGAGAAAGCAAGGTTGTCATGGAAGAGAGAGAAGAGATCAGACATAGAAAAAGTGATGCAGTCAATTTTAGAACAAGAAGTAATCTTGAGAATATAAGTGAAACAATGTGCTAAAATCTGTATTTCCCAAGTCCTTGGGATATGGGCCATGAGTTGAGATTCTTAGATTGTATGTAAGTTTTCAAGGACAAGGGGACAGGGGTAATTCCTTTTTTAATTTTAAGTTCCGGGATACATGCACAGGATGTGCAGGTTTATTACATAGGTAAACATGTGCCATGGTGGTTTGCTGCACGGATCAACACGTCACCTAGGTGTTAAGCCCCACATGCATTAGTTATTTAACCTGATGCTCTCCCTACCCCCACCCCCACCAGCAGACCCCAGTGTGTGTTGTTCCTCTCCTTGTGTCCATGTGTTCTCATTGTTCAGCTCCCACTTATAAGTAAGAACATGTGATGTTTGGTTTTCTGTTCCTGCATTAGTTTGCTGAGGATAATGGCTTCCAGCTCCATCCATGTCCCTACAAAGGACATGATCTCATTCCTTTTCATAGCTGCACAGTATTCCATGGTGTATATGTGCCACGTTTTCTTTATCTAGTCTATCATTGATGGGCATTTAGGTTGATTCCATGTATTTGCTATTGTGAATAGTGTTGTAACAAACATACGCATGCATGTGTCCTTAAAATAGAATGATTTATATTCCTTTGGGTATAAAACCAGTAATGGGATTGTTGGGTCAAATGGTATTTCTGGTTCTAGATTCTTGAGGAATCACCACACTGTCTTCCACAATGGTTGAACTAATTTACATTCCCACCAACAGTGTAAAAGTGTTCCTATTTCTCCACAGCCTCGCCAGCATCTGTTGTTTCTTGACTTTTTCATAACCACCATTCTGAATGGCATCTCACTGTGGTTTTGATATGCATTTCTCTAATTATCAGTGACGTTGAACTTTTTTTCATGTTTAAGTTCCGACATGGGTAATTTCTGCTGTTATTTAGGTTATATTTATTTCAAAGCATTCTGGGTGTGAACCAACAATATCTTGAGGGTAGTATAAAAGACAGAAGGTACTACTGCAGCATTGCTAAAATGCTTCTCTTTCTTTAAAAAATCCTCTTGTCCTTCTCTCTAGTCTAAATTAAGGGTTGACAAGCCATGACTGGTAGGCCAATTCCGGCCTGTGGATTGTTTTTGTAAACAGTTTTACTAAAACACAGCCACTCCCACTTATTTATATATTTTCTGTGGCCATTTTTGCACTACAATGGCAGAGTTGAGTAGCTGTAACGTAGACTATAAGGCCGGCAAAGCCTAAAATATTTACTGTCTGGTCTTTACAAAATGTTGCTAACCCCTGCTCTAAATCAATTATTCACAAACCTGATTGTTCATTAAAATCCCTTGAGAAGCTTTGGAATAATACTAGCACCTAGATCCCAACCACAGAGATACTGATTTAATTTGTTCTAGGATAGTATTTAGACATCAGCATTTTTTTATAACTGTCCAAGTAATTCCAATATATAGGCAGGGAGAATCATTATTCTAAATATTTTTTAGCTCACTAGTAAAGGAAAGTTGAAGGATCATCTTCTAATTGCATATATTCCAGATTTTAACTAACCAATAAAATGTATCTTCAGTGACTTTATTTGATCAATATGAAAATCTGGAAAGGCACTTTTTAACTAATAATTATTTTCTCAATGGCCACAAACCAATAAAATGCTCCATTTTCATTTAAAACACACATGCACAGTAAGTATAGGTGGCAATAATTTCCTCTTCTGCTGGGAAATATTCTCAGTTTCAGCCTGCTACCAAGACTCAAATATAAAGCAGTTTCCCAATATAGGTTGAGAGTTCAAATTGGGCAGCCAAAAATTACAAACGTCTGCTATGATATCGTAAAACAAATTATTACAAAAGGAAGATAAAGAAACAACAAGTTCAGAGTTACTGCTCTATCTAATAAAAAAAGAAGCATTTCTAGAATTCAGATTGTTTTTGAGTAAAGTTCAAAAGAGTGTAACATTATAATGTGAATTCATTTAATATTTTCCAATTTCAATATCTAACAAGTAGTTCATGTAATCTACATTTTCATGTAAAAATCACATCTCCTGATATGATCAAGTTAAAACTGTCTAAATTCTTTTCCTGCTTGATGGCAGAAGGTCTCTTCAATAGAAACTTCTCTTCCATACCAAAGGCATCTGTATTATGTCATTCTTGCATTGATATAAAGAGATACCTGAGACTGGGTAATTTATAAGAAGTTTAATTGACTCATGGTTCTGAAGGCTGTATAGGAAGCATAGTGCCAGTTTTAGCCTTGGGAAGCTTCTAATCATGGCAGAAGTTGAAGAGGGAACAGGCATCTCACATGGCAGGAGCAGAACCAAAAGAGAGAGTGAGAGGAAGGTGCTACACACTTTACAACAACTAGATCCCACAAGCACTCACTCACTACTGCAAGGCCAGCACCAAAGGGATAGTGCTAAATCACTCATGAGAAATCCACCCTCATGCTCCAGTCACCTGCCAACACTGGGGATTGCATTTCAACCTGAGATTCAGAGGAAACACATATTTAAAGCTTATTAGCTTCAGAATAAAATAGTCAGACTTGAAGATATTTCCAAAAGTCTAGGTTATTCTGACTGAATTAGCACCATGAGTTTCTAAGTATGATCTTTGGGAGACTTTGATCATATCAATGTTTTTGGTCTTTCCTAGCCTTATACCCAACTCCCAGTGGCCTGTGGATAACTGTGAAAGCACACATACACATATTTCATAAGAATAATAAATAATTTTAAGTAACAGTACAGTCTAAATCACATTTGGAAAAGCAGCGTTTTCTTAAAGGTTACAAAATCTACAAAGATCCAACTCTATCCTCAATGAAGTCAAAAGGAATAGCAGAGTACTGGCCAGGCACAGTGTCTCACACCTGTAATCCAAACACTTTGGGAGGCCAAGACAGGTGGATCACTTGAGGCCAGGAGTTCCAGACCATTCTGGCCAACATGACAAAACCCTGTCTCTACTAAAAATGACAAAAATTACCTGGCCATGGTTGCACATGCCTGTAATCCCAGCTACTTGGGAGACTGAGGCACGAGAATCACTTGAACCCAGGAGGTGGAGGTTGCAGTGAGCCAAGAGAGCACCACTGCACTCCAGCCTGGGCGACAGAACG
Source organism: Piliocolobus tephrosceles (assembly GCF_002776525.5). Taxonomy (NCBI): domain Eukaryota; kingdom Metazoa; phylum Chordata; class Mammalia; order Primates; family Cercopithecidae; genus Piliocolobus; species Piliocolobus tephrosceles. Next base: position 27,888,920 of record NC_045447.1, on the reverse strand, counting down.
AGACTCTTTCTCAAAAAAAAAAAAAAAAAAATCAACCAGAATAGCAGAGTATTTTAGTTCCTTGAAACTACGTGGTCTCCCTCCTCTCCAATCCAGAATAGGGGATTTGTGGTGGTCTTCCCATAACATGTTTGCCTCCCTTCCACCATACACACACATCACCAAAGAACTGCTAGAATTTTTGAACTGACAATGTTTTAGTCAGGAATCAAGCCGTGTAACTATGGGATTCCCCTTCCCTCAGCAGCCTTTCGGCAAGAAATAACTTTTAGCCATATTCTTGGCCTGGAAAAGAGAACAAAAGCCTGGTATGAAGACAGCAGATGATTTTTTTCTCCTTAGGTAGCAAATCTCACAAGCTGTCATTTTTTCCCCCTTGTTAAATATATTCTCATACCAAGACATTTATTTCCCCACAGGTCTATATCCGTATTTCCTCCCATAGCCATAGAATGTGTAAGAAAAGTAACTTTCTCAAATTTGACCTGTGCTGCTATGCTATTTTTGTTTTGGTACTTCCACCATTTTACTTAGCAGTTATTAGAATTTGTTAGCGGGGAAGACAGTAAAAGTATGCTTCTGGTAGGATAGAAAGGAAATCCTACAACTCTCTCTGGACTATCCATGAACTGAAATTCTCCAAAAGATGTCTACTTTTGGTTATTTTTACTTATTTTTAAGGATTCCATCTCTGTTGCCCTAAGGGAATTACATTTATATTGACTTTCTGAAAATTGTGATTTAGCTCCCACCCTAAACTGAAGAAAGGAAAAGAAAGAAAAACAAAGGAAATCTGGAACCTGTCAATATTTTTCTTTCTTCATCAACTTTTTCTCTTACTGACTTCCTCTTCTTGCTTACTTGGGATTACAGTCCAAGCCCTACCCACGGGGACTGGTCACTGACTACAAGAGACAGCACATTCATCATCACAACACTAAAGAATCATTAGATTTGGCAGGGCACAGTGGCTCATGGCAGTGGCTCACACCTCACACCTGTAATCCCAGCACTTTGGGAACCCAAGGTGGGTAGGTCAGGAGTTTGAGATCAGCCTGGCCAACATGGCAAAACCCTGTCTCTACTAAAAAAGTGTAAAAATTAGCTGGGCGTGGTGGTGGGCAACTGTAATCCCAGCTACTCGGGAGGCTGAGGCAGGAGAATTGCTTGAACCCGGGAGGAAGAGGTTTCAGTGAGTCGAGATCGCACCACTGCACTCCAGCCTGGGCAACAAGAGTGACTCTATCTCAAAAAAAAAAAAAAAAAAAAAGAATCATTAGAATGAGTTCCTCTTCTTAGTGTAAAGGCATCTCTCTATTTCCTGAAAAAAAAAAAATGCTAAATCATACCTGAGAGTGAACCCAGTCCTACATACTTCCCCAGGCTGGGTGCAGTGGTGGCTCATTCTTATAATCCCAGCACTGTTGGGGGGCTGGGGCAGGAGGATCACTTGAGTCCAAGAATTTGAGAGCAGCCTGGGCAACATGGTGAGACCCTGTCTCAAACAAACAAACAAATAATCCTCAACTTGCTTCTACAAAGCTCTTTTGCTGCAGAGAGTAAGAACCCAACTTTCTTATCCACAATCCTATTCTCTCAAAGACAGATCGTGGGGAAATATTAAAGACAGTCTTCCTTTGCTCTAGGTTAGAAGATCAGAACACATCAAAATCCCACTACTAGGAGACTTTGGTGGGGCAGCGAATTCTCTGGATACTTTCAGTTTCAGATGCCAGATACAGTAGGGAGTACTCTTGTGTTGTGGGAAGAGGGTAAATTTTATATTAAAACTACTCTAATGCACATAGTCCTCATTTGAACACTCAAATAATTTTAGATTATTTCTAAGTTGGCATTTACAGTGCATGTAATTCCTAGCTTATCAATAATTGTCCTTACTATGACAAATTTATTTTCCACTTACTGCTGTTTCTCTTAGTGACCAGTTTTTAGCAATAATGTATCTACTTAATTTTTGTTTATATAAAATCGTTGTCATCTCTAATAGATTTCACAAGCTAGGAAGGGGATGGGGGAGGGTGAGATAAAGACAGATTGATTATTGGGTACAAAAATACAGTTAGGTAGAAGAAATAAGCCTACTGTTTGATGAATCAGTAGAGTGACTACAGTAAACAATAATTCATTTTGTGTATTTCAAAACAGCCAGTAGAAAATAATTAAAATATTCTCAACATTAGGAAAAGAGAAATGTTTCAGGTGAAGGATATCACAATTACCCTGATTTGATTGTTATATATTATATGAATGTATCAAAATATTACATACACCCTGAAAATATGTACATTATGTATCAATTGAAATAAAATAAAATGAATTATTTCACAGGTTTTTCAGAAGGCAAGTAACTATGTTAAAGTGAATGAAATAACATGGCTAATTCTAACATTGACTAGTTATGTGACCTTGAAAAATTATTATTCAAAATGCACTTCTATTCATTCAAAATGGATGTGATAAGAGTACCTACCCCATAGTGTTGCTGTGAGGATTATGTGAGGTGACATTAGCTAGCATATAACAGCTGCTCAATAAATATAGTTTCCTACTCAGCACTTTGGGAGGCCGAGGCAGGTGAATCACCTGAGGTCAGGAGTTTGGGACCAGCCTGACCAACATGGTGATACCCCATCTCTACTAAAAATACAAAAATTAGCCAGCATGGTGGTGGGCACCTGTAATCCCAGCTACTCGGTAGGCTGAGGTTGGGAGAATTGCTCGAACCTGGGAGGTCGAGGTTGCAGTGAGCTGCGATCACATCACTGCACTCTAGCCTGGGCAACAAAGCAAGACACCATCTCAAAATAATAGCAATAATAATAATAATAAAATAAAGTTTCTTTTCAAGATCTTTGGGTGGTGAAACCTTCTGTGACTCCTCTGTTTCCCACTGGGCATCCCACTGGGCTGCCACTAGTTGAATTTATTATCTGACTTCCTTAAATCTCTTTACTCATTTATTCTTTCTCAGACCTAGAAATGTATTTTTACTCTGCCCCTCAAGCCCATAGTTACCCTCCCAATGTCTTCAAACTTTTGCTCTCACTACTGCATTAACATCATTTCCACAAGTTCCTTGTGGCCACTATTCCATGCCCCTCAACATCCTCTGCTTGCCACATTTTCTAACTCAGTAACATTTCTCATCCTCTTTTGGAGAATTACTGGCTTTAGCCAGAGTCAATCTGCCCTACATAGCATTTCCTATTGCATGTACCTATTACAACTTCGGTAGTTCAATTTCCAGGGAGGAGGTGGAGAAATGTGGCTCTTAGGGAAACAAAGAACAAAGAAAAAAATGATGTAGGCGTTTAGACAAAACTAACAAGTAGCTCAATCTAGTCGGGAAACCCTGTATATTGGGAGTTAAGTGCAGTGTTCATGGAGAACCAGGAAATCATCTTTATTCTCCACTCCAAGTTCTTCTATAATTTTAGCAATATATGGCAGGACTTTTTGAGTTCTTACTACGTGTGAGCCACTGAGTATTTTACACAGAGTATCTCATTTCCTTTTTAACTAATTCTGGAAATAGATACATATATTATCACATCCTTGTTTTACAGGTGGTGAAATTGAAGCTCAGAAAGATGCTCAAGGTCACACAGTCAGGGAGTGACAATCTGGCTCTAGCACCTGTTACCTACACTCTACTCTCAAAGGTCAGGGTTAACTACAGCTTCCAGACTAAGAGAAGGTAACCATCTTACCTAACCAGTTTTTCTAAGACTTGAGGACCCTGAGGTTCTTCCTGGTGCATGTTAAGGAGGCTGGGAGAAAGGACCTGGCAGAGATAAGAGTTAGCGCCCTAGCTCCAAAGCACCAGAATTCTTCACAGTATTAAGAAAATAATTATTAACACTATTGAGCATCAACTACTTAATGATGCTACACCAGGAATTTTATTTCATTTCATTTTTATGATAACCCTGCCAAGAGCTTATTCTTGTCTTCATTTTACAATGGAGAAAACTAAGGCTTAAAACAGTTAAGTGACTAAGTAGCTGGGCTGAGGTTTAATTGAGAGGTCTCAGACTACAAAGCCCTTCTTCTTTCTAAGATACCGTCTTGTAATTTTTTATTTTTAACTTTTAGGGGAAAAAAAAAACATGTATTGCAACTCTTCTTGTCTGTAGTTCATGACTTATGACCATCCTTAATTCTGCATGAAAAGATTAAAATGATAGAGATTAAAATGATTCAAGTAATCAATTTCTGATTATCTCAAATTCCCAAGAGAAGCTAACTTATCCCATGAACCAAGACATTTCCCCAAGAAAACGGATAAAACTCACACATTATTTTATCTTTCATTATGTGGTTTGCAACTCCCAGTGAAAGCAACTCAGTTATAAAATTTAAAAAACAACCAAAAAAATGGATTACAAGGAAGTTCTAGAATCTATTCTACTGAACGGGTAAGAGAAAGGGCAAAGACCAAAAATTGGGCTAAATAACTAAAGGAATGTTGGAATGATCATATTCAATGGAAATAAAACTAGGATTTGGATTCTAGTCCCAGTTCTGCACAAGCCATGTATTCTTGAATCAGTCTCTTTACTTCTCTACGACAGAGTTTCCTCCACTATAAAATAGAGTCAATGTCTGGCTTAAGCCATTGAATTCATGAAAACATTAAAATAAGAGAAGGTTCCATGAAGTATTTTACAATTTGCAAAGTTCTATTCAAATATTGTTCCATCATTCTCATCGTCTTTGGAGTCAAATGGGTGAGAGTTTAAGCCCTAATTCAGTCATTATCAACTCTGAGATATTGGGCAGCTCACTTAACCTCTCTGTCCTTCTGGTTTCATTTATAAAATTAGTATAGTGAATATTTGTTACCTATGTCAAAACACAATCCCTCCTTCTTTCAACTAAACATCATTCATAATTTAAGTTCAGGTATTCACTCTTCCATTATGGAGTTCGAATACTTTAGGTCACCTGACTCCACCTCCAGTTTCAAGAGCGGTCCTTGATTGGATTAAACAAATTAGGGAATATAGTTTGCCTTGCCAGAGTGATTGATTTACAATTAGTAGTCTGAACACCAAAGAGATTGGTTCAGATATAAGCATATTAATTACCCCACTCTGACCAATGAAAGGAGGTTTTCAGATGAATGGGAGCTTTAGAAAAGAAGCTTTCTAGCTCTTGTGATTTGGTACCTAAAAATAAACTTTATATTTTCATCCTTGGCCATGGTGGGGTAACTGGTACCAGACTAGCCCTCCACTATAAACAACTAGAAAACTGGACAAAATATATAAAACGACTCAACTATTTTTAGATATTATATGATAGGTAGCACAAGACTATGATGCCTGAAAGAAGAGAAACAAATGAGGAGTCCAGTGATTACCCCAGCTTTCTACATGACGAATCAAGGAAGAGGAATCCAAGCACAACACAGAAGTCTTTTTTATTTAATTTTATTTTTATTTCACTTTATTTTATTTTTGTAGAAATGGGGTTTCATCATGTTGGCCAGGCTGGTCTCAAACTTCTGGCCACAAGTGATCCACCCACTTTGGCCTCCCAAAGTGCTGAGATTACAGGCATGAGCTACTGCATCCGACCAGAAGTCTTAGTAAGTTGAGGACACAGAGATCAGAGTTCAGGGAGACCAAAATGGCTTAAATTTGTATGGAGTACCAGAAAAGAATAAGTTTCTAAGAGAAATTGCTCCATAAACCTTAGACTGTTTAACCAAATAATAAGCTGTATATTTATAGGATGAGACTAAACAAGAGAAGCTACTAGGGAAAGAAAACTAATGTGTAACTGTAAGTTGAACAACTACCAGAACTTTCAGTATCAACAACTACCAAGGACTACAGCTGCTATTCAAGAAATAGTCTGCAGTTTGCACCCAGCCAAAAAAAAAAGACTTGCAAACACAAAGGAAAAAAGCCAATCATCAGAGAAAAATAGCAGAATCCAGGTTTTCACAAGCTTCTAAAAGTCAACATTAACCATATCTAAAATCCAATCCAAAATTACCCATAAAACAAAGAACCAAGAAAGTGGAACATGTAGTCAAGGAGGAAGAAAACAAATCAGACCCCAAAATGAGTTAGATGTTGTAACTAATACATGGATTTTAAAATGGTTATTATAACTATCTTCATGAGGAACATAGATATATATATAAACATATATGTGTGTGTATGTATATGTATGTTTACAATGAATAAAAATCTCAGCAGAGAAATAGAAAATATCAGTAAAGCAATGGAAGCAAGAAGAAAGAAACAAATGGAAATTCTAGAACTAAAAAAATACAGTGTATAAAATAAAATGTTTACTTGGTGGGCTTAACAGATGAGTGGAGATGAGAGTAGAAAGCAAGCAAGTTTGAAGGTAGAGCAACAGACATTATCCACAGTGAGAAACAAAGAGGAAAAAATTAAAAATGAACAGACTCATGGACCTATTAGATAAAACATGGTTGTATATGTTATTGTAATATGGAGAAGGAGGTGAGAACAAGAGAGAAGGAGAGAGAGGGAAAAGGAGAGAAGAAGAAAGGGAGTAGGGAGAGAGAGAAAGAATGTAGTATCGTGGCCAGAAATTTCCCAAATTTGAAGAAAGACAAAAATTTGCAGATACCACACACTCAATAGACACCAAGCATGATAAACATAAAGTAACGCTGAGGCATATCAGAGTTAAACTATTGAAAGCACAAGATAAGGAATAAATATTTAAATTAACAAGAGAAAAATGACATATTACACACAGAGGAATAAAAAGTCCAAACATTAGATGACTTCTCATTAGAAATTGTGAAGACTAGAAGAGAGTGGAACCATCTTTTTAGAATATTGGAGAGAACAGAGGAGCCTGTCAACCCAGAATTGTATATCTATGAAAAGTATCTTTCAAAACATTATGGTAGAATAAAGATATGTTCAGATAAAAGAAAACTAAGAAAATTCATCCCCAGCAGATCTGTACCACAAGAAATGCTAAAGGAAATTCTTCATGTATCTAAAGAAAAACAGGTCTTTTGCATTTGCCTGGTGTTATAATCTGTATCTTAAATAGCTTTGTGATTAATAAAGAAATTGGGCACTTTCTTTTGGAGGAGAATGATACTAGATGCAAATCTGCATTCTCAGAAAAGAATGAAGAGCATCAGAAACTGTAAATACCTGGACAAATGCAAAGACCTTTTTATCTTTTTGACTTTTTCCTCTTAGTTCCTTCCTTCCTTCCTTCCTTTTTTTCTTTTTTTCTTTCTTTCTTGACAAGGTCTCACTTTGTTGCTGAGGTTAGAGTGCAGTGGCACAATCGCAGCTCATTTAGCCTTGACCTCCCAGGCTCAAATGATCCTCCCACCTCAGCTGGGACTACAGGTGTGCACCACCACACCTGGATAGTTTTTGTATTTTTTGGAGAGAGGGGGTCTCACCATGTTGCCCAGGCTGGTCTTGAACTCCTGGGCTGAAGTGATCCTCCTGCCTCAGTCTCCTAAACTGCTGGGATTACAGATATGAACCACCATGCCAGCCAATTTCTTTATTAACCACAAAACTATTTAAGATACAGATTACATCTTATCCATTTTGTAATATAATTGGATGTAATATATTTAACAGTTATAGCATAAATGATAGGAAGTACATAGACTTTAAAAGCTTGCAATATTTCTATATTTTACATGAGTTAATACATTATTAACCATAAGTGTATTGTAAAAGGGTGAAGAAATATATTGGAATCCCCATAGTAACCCCTTAAAAATGATAAGAAGTATAGCTATTTAACTATGAAAATAAAATGGAATTCTAACAAAAATTAAAACAAGCATGAACCAAACAAAAAGTGCAGAAAAGAAGAAACAGATAAATAAAAACAGAGAAGTCATGTAGAAAACACAAAATACAATGGTAGACCCAAGCAAATCATACCAGTACATTAAATATTGAAGAACTAAACATTCCAATTAAAATGTAAAAGTTGTCAGAATGAATTAAACCAGAAACAAGACCCAGCTATACGATGTCCAGAAAAGAAACACTTTAAACATAAAATCATATATAGGTTGAAAGTAGGCAGATAGAAAAGAATGTATCACACAATGGTAAACATTAGAAGGCTGGAGTGTCTATATTAATATCAAATAAAATAGGTTTCATGACTAAATGTATTACCTGGGATATAAAAGAACATTTCATAATGATAAAATAGTTGATTCATCAGAAAAGTGTAAGAACTATGCATGTGTATGCAGCCAGTAATAAGGCTTCCAAATACATAAAGAATGAATAGACAGTGTCACAATTATGGATTTTAATTGCTAGAGATATTGTTAGAGATTTTAATTGCTGAAATACCTGTCTCAGTGACTGATAGAACTAGACATGATATCAGCAAAAACATAGATTATTTGATCAACATTATCAACTGACATTTCTAAAACAATACAATCAATACCAGTAGGATATACATTCTTTTTAGTGTACATAATTATTAGATAGACTACACTTGGAGCCATGAAAATAATTTTGATACATTTAACAATATTAAAAGCACAAAGAGGATGTTCTCTGACCACAATGGCATTGAATTAGGAATAAAAAAGAATTAGATATCTAAGACATCCAACTAGATGAAAATTTTAAAATAAACGATAAGTAATAAATGAGGTGGCCATGCATGGTGGCTCATGTCTGTAATCCCAACACTTTGAGAGGCCAAGATAGGAGGATCACTTGAGCTCAGGAGTTTGAGACCAGTATGGGCAACATAGCAAGAACACATCAGTGATGGTTAATACTGAGTGTCAACTTGATTGAAGGATGCGAAGTATTGATCCTTGGTGTGTCTGTGAGGGTGTTGCCAAAGGAGATTAACATTAGAGTCAGTGGGTGGGGGAAAGCAACCCACCCTTAATCTGTTGGGCACTATCTAATCAGCTGCTAGCAAACATAAACAGGCAGAAAAACATGAAAAGGTGAGACTGGCCTAGCCTCCCAGCCTACATCTTTCTCCCGTGCTGAATTCTTCCTGCCCTCGAATATCAGACTCCAAGTTCTTCAGTTTTGAGACTTGGGCTGGCTCTCCTTGCTCCTCAAGCTTGCTGACAGCCTATTTTGGGAACTTGTGATTGTGTAGGTTAATACTTAATAAAGTCATATATATATATATATATATATACACACACACACACACAAATATATATATATAAAATATTCTATGTATGTGTATATATGTATATGTGCATATATATATATTATATGTATATATCTCCTATTAGTTCTTTCCTTCTAGAGAACCTTGACTAATATATATTTTGGTACCAGGAATGATTTTAGAGGAACAGAATATTAAGGATGGAGTTCTTTTGTTGGTTTTGGGGTTTCTGGAGTTGGCTGCTTAATATGATTAGACCCAAAAATGCTAAGGACTCTAATCCTAATAGTATGAAAAACACTGATAGTCCTTGGCATGAACTGTCTAGAGTTATGCAAAATAAATGCATTTGACACTCCTGATTCACCACTCATGAGAGACAAGGAGTTTAGTCACTCTATACATAATACCTTCGATTATATGTGGAGAGCCAAGGTACATAATGAAGCTGGTTGGCTCCTCCTAAGTTCAGTGGACAAAGTGATAAAAGAAAATAATGAACACAGGGATTGCGTCTCCTGGCTTCAGAAACAGATACTGAGCCTCAAATCTGCTAAAATTGCCCTGAGTGAGAATCTTATCTCCTGTAGAGAAAGAGCTGAAATTGGAAAAGCAGACACAGCTCCTATCCTGCAAGTGGCTGCCCTGCAATGAAAGGTGCATCCACAGCCTCGCCAGGTATCTACAGTTAAAGTGAGGGCAATGATTAGAAAAGAATGGGAACCTGCAACTTGGAATGGGGATGTGTGGGAGGACCCTGATGAATCTGGGGATGCTGTTTGTAAACTCTGATGAACTTTTTTTGCCAGAAGGAACAGCTTCCCCATCTCCAGTAGTGGCAACATCCGCTCCCCGACTCGGGCTGCCACCAGCCTTTCCACCTTTGTCTGAGGAGATGAACCCTGCACTGCCAGAGGCAATAGTGATGGCCTCCCCTGAGGCAGTTGCCAGGCAAAATAACACTGATTATCCTCAGGAGCCACCCCCAACTTCCCACTTCTGGTACCAATTTACTGTATTCGTCCATTTTCATCCTGCTGATAAAGACATACCCGAGACTGGGAAGAAAAAGAGGTTTAATTGGACTTACAGTTCCACATGGCTGGGGAGGCCTCAGAATCATGGCAGGAGGTGAAAGGCACTTCTTACATGGCAGCAGCAAGAGAAAAATGAGGAAGAAGCAAAAGTGGAAACCCCTGATAAACCCATCAGATCTCATGAGACTTATTCACTATCATGAGACTAGCATGGGAAAGCCTGGCCCCCATGATTCAATTACCACCCCCTAGGTCCCTTCCACAACACGTGGGAATTCTGGGAGATAGAATTCAAGTTAAGATTTGGGTGAGGACACAGTCAAACCATATTGCCATCTCTACAGAAAAGAAAAAAAAATTCTTTAATTAGCTGGGCATGGTGGAGCATCCCTATAGTCCTAGCCACTCAGGAGGCTAATGCAGGAGGATGCCTTGAACCCAGGAGATTGAGCTTACAGTGAACTATGACCATATCATTGCATTCAAGCCTGGGCAAGCAAGATCCTGTCTCTGTGGGGGGAAAAAAACAATGAGTGAAAGAAGAAATCACAAAGGAATTATAAAATATTTGAATTGAATGATAATGGAAATACAAGATACCAAAATTTATGGGAGAGATAAGGTAGTATTTGGAGGAAAATATGTATCTTTAAATGCCTATATTGGGGAAAAAAAAAAAAGAACTAAAATTGATCGTGAGTGACCACCTTAAGAAATCAGAAAACAAAGAGCAAAACTAAGCCCAAAGTAAGTAGAAGAAAAAAATATAAAACAATGAAAATCAATGAAAGAGAAAATAAAAAAATAGAGAAAAATCAATGAAATTAACAGCTGACTTTTTGTAAAGTTTACTAAAATTAAGAAGCTTCATCAGGCTGATCAAGAATAAAAGAAAATACAGATAACCAATATCAGAAGAACTGAAAAAAGGATATCACTGTGAATCTTATTGACATTAAAAACAGTAAGAAATCCTCAGGGCCAGGTGTGATGGCTCATGCCTGTAATCAGAGCACTTTAGGAAGCTAGAGATTTGGGGATCAGTTGAGCCCAGGAGTTCAAGACCATCCTGCGCAACATAGTGAGAACCCCGTCTCTACAAAAAATTTAAAACATTTACCAGGCATGGTGGCACACACATGTAGTCCCAGCTACTTGAGGGACTGAGGTGGGAGGATCACTTGAGCCCAGGAAGTCAAGTCTGCAGTAAGCCATGATTGTGCCACTGCACTCTGGATGGCAGAGTGAGACTCTGTCTCAAAAATTGATGATGATGATGATGATGATGATGATGATGATGATGAAGAAAATATTAGAAATCGCTTATGTCAAAAACTTTGACAAATTAGCTGAAATAAATGATGCAAAAAAAGATCCCAAAACTGATGCAAAACAATGAAAATCTGAATAACTCTTTATTAAAGTTAAATTCCTAATTAAAAATCTGATGTTAGTCATTGTTTAGCCTTTATAGAGTCCATCATCTATGACACATACATACATGTGTGCACATACATATACACATACATGATCATACATGTCATATATAATCCATTTCTGTATCTACAGAGATTTTATCAGGATTGCATATATCACCCTTCCACACCCCTATAGGGCTGCCCCTGAACACCAAGCCCCCAAAGGTTTCTCCAAAACCTCTCTCCAAAGCTGTCCATGACCACTTTAACCCACGGGGGTGACTCCCTCTGCTTATATTTGTTGCACTCTCATTTTTTCACATATGTGTGCCTTCTTTCCCAAAAGGTGTTGTCTATACTTAAGGGCAAGCACCTCTTGTGTAGATCTCCCTCTGTAAGCTCTCATATAATCAACATTTAACGATACTTATAGGTTGCATAGAAAAACAGAGAACATTGTCTTAATATTCAGCCAAACAGAGTTAAAGGGAATATTACTCTACACTCAGTGAATCTTCTGAGATTAGTTCTGAAAGATACAAAGGAATAATTGCCATTTTAATCTTTTTTTTTTTTTTTTTTTTTTTTTTTTTTGTAGACACAGGATTTCACTACGTTGCCCAGGCTGGTTTTGAACTCCTGGGCTCAAGCAATCTTCCCATCTTCATCATAGGCTTGAGCCATTGTACCCAGCCTCATTTTGATATTTGATTAAACTCAAGAGTTTACGTATCAGTGACCTTCTACTTCAGCAACAAGGTTTACTAAGATTAAGTGTGAGAGGTTCATCTCAAAATTAAAGTTCCTGATCCTGGCCTGTATTAATTGGAAGAACAGGAACATTGTGACCTCTCTGTGAGATTCTGCATTGCTGTTGCTACATCTATGACAAAGAACCTCAAAAGGGTGACATTCTAGGTCAGAGTTGAGGGTTAGTTCAGAGAGAAATTCAACCTTGGCCTTGGTTCTGATCTCCCTGACTTTTAGCCACAAGATGACCCCTTCCCTGTGTCTCTGATGGTCAGGGGGTGGAATATCTCCAGAGTCTCTATTCCACTTCCCTAAAGGGGAGGGTGTTTTCTGGATTCCAGAAAATTAGAAACCAAAGAGCATTGTCTTCAGAGAAGCAGAGTCAGAGAAAGAGGAAGAGACGGTGAAGCCAGGAGGGGCCAGGAGAGTTTACACAGACTGGCTTCTGACTGTCCATGACTAAAAACTTCAGCAGTGACTCAGCATGGACCAGGAAATGGGACTGTTATAACTAGAGCAGGTCACACTTATTGGAATCATGGCAAAAGGCCCTTTTCTCTGACATCTTAGCAAAAGGGATACAGTGAGATTTTCTAAAGTCAACAAAGTCAGATTCTTTGAATTTGCAAATCTTCCCTTGTCACTTCTCGGCATGAAGAACATTGCTTATAGGTTTCAAGAATCGTACCATTATTCTTTCAGTTAGCATTTTATGTACTACCCTATGTCCATCTTCTCTCAATGGGACTCTCCTGAAAGCATGCTGTCTTTTTCAGCCTGTTTCTGTGAAGAGGAGAGCATGAAATATGTGGAATATCTTGCTAAGACCTTTATCACAAGACAGAACCCAGAGGATTTAGACAGATGAGGAAGTCAGGAAGCTTGAATGTCATATCCTGCTGGAGGCACAAAAACCACAAGGTAAGGCTTGCCTGGTTATATCATTTGCTGGAATAACTTTAGGAGAAGAGCAGTGGGGTTCACTTACAGAACTTAAACAACACCCGTCCTAGCACAAACTGGGAAAAGATGAAGGTCAAATCAAATGGCCCTGGTATGAATTTATTTTTAGGACTCCTTTTTTGAAAAACAAGATTCTCGGTTAGATCACAGAGAGAAGCATGAAGTATCTGTCCCTATGGAGTTAAACCCGGAGTGAAATTCTAAAATCCTTCCATCTAACAGCCCCTACATGTCATCAAACTGATGTGCTTCCTGCCAGTTGGGATGTTCCCAGCAACTGATAACCAAGAACCATTTGAGAGCTCTGAGGAGTCCTTCTGGACGGCTTTCTTAGACAATGTCATTAAACTTCTTGTTTCCATGAGCACCAAAGTGTTTGTTTTAAACAGATTTCCTATGACCTCCACATGTGTTTAAATTTTCTGGACTTGATGTCTTATTTAGAAAGCCAGCTTAGCCCATGTCTGAGCAAAGTAATGTGATATGACAGGCTAACTGGGCATGAAGTTCATCCCAGGCATGCTTGGGACCAGGAAATTGAAGAAACACATGAGTATTCACCCACCGTGAGTGTGTAACAAGGGAGGAGTGGGGAAGGTGGAAATCTTAAGGGGGAATACAATAATGTTTTCACAAACCAAGTGAAACAAATTAAGATTTTAAAAATTCCATGATGCCAGATTTTGACATCAGCAATTATCAGAGGATCAACCTCCTCTGCTCTTTTGGGTTTCAGTATATTTAAAATATCCTATCTTCTGTGGGACTTAGTAAAAATTGACTAGCCCTCTTCTGCACTGGTTCCCAGACCTTGCTGTACATTGGAATCACCTGAGAAGCTTAAAAAACTACTGATGGCTAGATCCCACTCCTAGAAATTCTGATTTAATTGGTCTAGAGTGCAGCTGGGACACCAACCTATTGTGAAGCCACCTGCAGTTTCTAATCTACAGCTAAGTTTGAGAACAAGCACTCGGTGCTTTGTTACTCAAAGTGTGGTCTGAGGACCTGGGAGCTTGTTAGAAATACAGATTCTCAGGCGACATCCGGATCCACAGAATCGTGATCTCCATTTTAATAAGATCCCCAGGTGACTCACATGCACATTGAGTTCAAGAAGCATTACTCTATTTTTCCGTAGCCTCCTTCTGCTCTGCAAAAGAGTATGTAGCTCTTAACAGTGGTTGTACATTAAAATCACCTGGAAAGGCTTCCAAAAATATTGATGCCTGGATCCTCTCTCCAGAGATTCTAATATGATTGGCCGTAAGTGTGAATCCTCTCTCCAGAGAGTCTAATATAACTGGTCTTGAGTGTGGCCTGGGCAGTTTTTCAAACAATGTTTTAAATCTTTCTAGGGGGTTTTAATATAAACTCCAGACTGAGAATTGCTGCTATAAAAAGATGTTTTTTCTTCATTTACTTTAATAGCCTTTGGTATAAAGTGACCATTTCTGTTAAATAGTTAGGTTCCCTGGGAGAGAACCCTCTATTCTAATTTTCTGCGTTGGTTATCAAAATTCAGAGTGTAAAAGCAACAACTGAGTGCCTTCCCTTCAGAGAGTTTTCTTTGATAAATCTGGAATGGGGCCCAGAATCTGCATTTTTAAGTCCCATTTGGAATTCCAACATGCATAGTTCTTGTACCGCATTTTAAAAAACACTGCCTTAGCATGACAAAAGAATAGGAGAGTAGAGTTTAATGGGTACAGGGAGAAAAAGGAAAGCGTGTAAGGTCTCAGAGTAAGGGTTAGGGAGCAGAAAGAAGTGATGCAGGTGGCACACAACATGGAGCTCCAAAGGTTGATGAAAGAGAGAAAGGAGAAACTGCATGGCACAATTCTTAGGAATGAGCAGTAAAGCTGAAGCTCTGTACAAACCAGATGACTCCTTGTCTCATCAACTCCAAGTTGCCCAGGGAACGGCAATGTGCCTCAGTGAGCACTGTAATTGCTTCTTCTCAAGGCTCCTGAAGTTTTTTTTTCTTTCCTTCCTTCTTCTTAAGTCAGTCAAATTTAGCAGTGGGGGATTGTTTTCCAACTTTAGTGACACTAATGTTAATAAGTTTTGATAGCCCATCAGACCAGCCTCCTTTCCCTTCTTGACCCATCGGATTAAAGAATTAGAAGAACTTGACTTGAAAGAACACTGTCCAAAACCTAAAATCCTTAACTGCACCTTGCCTTATAGAAAAGATGTATGCAGAAAAATCGTACATAGAATTTTGGTAAATCAAATGATTTTTTAATGACTACAGAATAGGAAAGGAGCTTGCAATTTAAAATAATCCTCTGACAATCCCCTGAAAAAGTTTTTTTCTTGTTTTTGAGGTTTTATTTTTATTTTTCTCTATATCTGATTTTTCTTAACAAAGAACACACATTTAATGTGGACCATTCATGGAGTCATTATTGGATTAAACAAGAAAATGCACTTAAAGCATTAAGATAATCCCTGGCATGCAGTAAATATTCGAAAAAGTTAGATTTTTTTTTAAAGACATTTTTCAAAGAGTAGCTTTAGGTTCACAGCAAAATTGAGAGGCAGGTACAGAGATTTCCCATATACTCCCTGCCCCACACACATGCATAGCGTCCCTGATTATCAAAATCCCCACCAGAGTGGTACATTTGTTGTAATTGATGAACCTGTGTTGACACATCATAATTACCCAACGTCCATAGTTTACATTAGAGTTTACGGTTGGTGGTGTTCATTCTGTGGATTTAGACAAATGTGTAATGGCATGTATCTACCCCCACAGTATCATATAGGGTGTTTTCACTGCCCCTCGAATCCCCTGTGCTCCAATATTATTTTTACTATGATAATAGAATTTGTGCAACCTAAACTTAAGATAGGGAGGGTTATCTATCTCTACCTACCTATCTCAGAGGTCAAGACCAGCTCTGAGACACTTAATGAGATTTCTCTCCATTATAAAAGAGCTTGTAGGCAGAGGGGAATATTGTGAGGCAAAGTTACAGTCTATTAACGTTGACCAAATGGTAACTCCCTAAAGACGACTGGAGTAAGGAAAGCAGGGAAATCCAGATTTCAGTCTCCAGTACTGGTAAGGGGCAGCAGTGATTTTTTTCCCTAATAAATCCATTTATAAAGCATCTGGTCTCATTCAATGAGGGCTTACTGCATAAAGACACAAGCTTAAATCTCATTTAACCCCTCGACATTAGCTTCACTTTACGGATGAGAAAAGGTCTAGAAAGTGTCTAAAGCAGTTCCTTAAATCTGTTCCCATCTATATCCAAAGCCCAGGTTGTAACCACTTTATATGTTTCCCTTCCTTTATTACCCCAACAAATGTTCTCTGGGCCCCCTTATCAAAATAAGCAAAGACAAGTCATTTGTAAGGTGACACTCAGGCATGTTAGAATAAGGCTTCAAACTCTTGAAACAATCTTGGATTACAGAATGTGAAGCTCCTTCTCTTAAGAGACAAATTCCAAACAAGAAGTTGAGAAGCCATTAGAAATTCATTCAAGACCTCAAGAGACTCAATTCGCATGAGTCTGATTTATCTCTTCGTTTAAGAAGTACCATTTTTAATAATTCATGATGTCAGGCAGAGCCAGATAATAGTTACTTCCCAATTGGAGGCCTCCATTAAGAATCTGCACCCCTGTTCGACCAACTTGAACTCATGCTTAAACCTTGCCTTTCTCTCCACCCTTATGCCAGTGCACCTGTCTGCTGACCAGGACTCTGCAGACCTTACACCCATGTTTCCTTTATGAAGGGCACACAGGACAGGCGCCCTGTTGTTCCTCATCTTAACTCTGGTCCTGACTGTCCCAATTCCACCCCCTCCCATGTAATGACTTCTGAGACATTCAGATACTATTTAGTAGTACTTCTTGGCTCTACCTTTTACTGCATGCTCTCTGACACCGTGCGACACCTCCCTGTGTGTGCAATCCCACGTTCACATCCACTTAGGTTATCTCTGATCTAGCTGCCAATCTGGAATAGGACTTTTTCCCTTCATGCTTAGCCTAGTGCTCTATCTGTATTCTCTACAGTTTCTGGCCTCAGATTGGAGGCCCGATTACGTATGCTGTCCCAGGGGCAGCAGATGTTTTCA
The DNA here is from genome assembly GCF_002776525.5 of Piliocolobus tephrosceles. Classification (NCBI taxonomy): domain Eukaryota; kingdom Metazoa; phylum Chordata; class Mammalia; order Primates; family Cercopithecidae; genus Piliocolobus; species Piliocolobus tephrosceles. Next base: position 27,871,485 of record NC_045447.1, on the reverse strand, counting down.
AATGCCTGGGGGCTAACATTTAGGGAGGGTTTGTATCCAAAGTAGGAACCCAAGATGACATCAGCAGAGCCTGGTAAATCAGCCCACCATTGTCTGGAGCACTTAAGGAAATGAAATCCCTGCAGGCTTCCGATTTTCTTTCTTAATTAGCCTTCTCCATTCCCTTAGGCATTTGTTTCCTTAGCAGGATCCTACCCCATAAACTTTCCTTTGCCCTGGCTCACAGGTGTTAAGTAAATACCTGGGAGCAATTACCCATAGCTTCACAGGGTTTTTGCTTTTTTTTTTTTTTCTGTAGTCTGCTACAGGGCCCCTGGCCTGCCAGCTTCTGCTAATGCTAATTGGAGTGCTTGTGTCACACTTTCTGCCTGGAGGAGAGGATTTTAGCAGTGCTGCTTTGCCTGCCTGGGGCTCCTGCTTTTAGAGTATTCAAAGAACCTCTATAAATGTGCAGTTATTCTTAGCAAGTCTCCCAGACGGGCAGCAGTTGTTTGTTTTACACATGTGAAAGGACTTGTTGTCCCATGATCTCTAGGTGTTCTGAAATGGAGGGGTCAAAGGGCAAACCAAATAAACCCACAACAATATTAATCCCATTGTTGAAACTCAGATTTAGGCAATTCAGATTCCTGATCGAATGGAGCCAATGTTAAATTTGGAGATAAATTTTACAAATCTCACCACCAGGTTCAAGTTTAAAATCCCACATAAGAAAATAACATTGAAATCTGGTGATTATAAGGTCTTTGGTTCTATCACAACATCCTTTTGCTCCCTTGAACATCATGAATGGCTTGATGGCTCTGGCAGGTCTGATCACTATGTTAATTCTTTTAAAGAAGAAAATGGGGAAAGTTAAGAGAGAAGTGGGGAGAGAGAAGAATCTTTTGACTTCTCTATTAGGAAACCTGAATCTTTATTTCTATAGTCGAATTATGCTTATGGGTAAAACACTGTTAGTCAAATTTCTGTTAGACATGATATACAGTGCTATCACTAAGATGTTTGTTTTATTGAGGTTGGATGAGGCTAAGAATTCATTCGTTCATTCAATATGTACAGGGGTTGAGATGAATATACAATTTATTATCCAAACAGACAATTTAAAGAGTATAAGGGGTGCTGTATTAATTCCACCAAGACCACAGACTCGTAACAGGACGTCTCTGAACAAAACAAGAGATATGGCCACCTTATTATTGAGCACTTTCTATATACCAGGAAGTAAACTGCCTTGTGTAAAAACAGAAAATGCCTGTGGGGGGTGGGAAGAGAAGCTGTTCTTCACTTCTAGGTCCAAAATCAGTGTTTAACTCCTACCTGCTCTCAAAAGATCAAACGGCTTTGTGAGCCTACTGGTTCTTTCAGGTGAAATAAAGACATGTGCTCAGGTCACTCAATCACTGACTTTTGTGGCTTACAACAATTCTCTCTAAATAGGATCCAGTTTCATCTTCATATTTTTTTGAGAACAGGTTGAATTTTTGAGCAGCACTTTTATATTCAGTTGCACTGATATATGATGAGTAGAATAACGAGGCCTAATCTTAATTTAAAAATTGCTCTCCTTTGAAAATGACAAAACTACCCTTTTTCCATTCAAGGGAACATTACACAAGATAGTCAAGCAAGATGAAGTACAAAAAAGTTGCGTGTGTGTGTGTATGTGTGTATCCCCAGTTTTAGAAAGAACTGAACATAGTGGTTAACCCATATATTCATAGAACGGTATTTATAGTTTAGCAATAAATTCTGCCCACATTACCATAATTGATTCTTACAACTGGATTAAGTAGTTCTACTATCCTTATTTTACAGTAAACTTATGGCTAGACAATAAACAGGGACTTGAAGCTTCTTTTTTGTTGTTGTTGTTGTTGTTGTTGTTGTTGTCGTCGTCGAGACAGAGTCTTGCTCTGTTGCCCAGGCTGGAGTGGAGTGGTGTGATGTTGGCCACTGCAACCTCTACCTCCCAGGTTCAAGTGATTCTCCTGCTTCAGCTCCTGAGAAACGGGGATTACAGGTGCACACCAACACGCCTGGCTAATTTTTGTATTTTTAGTAGAAACAGGGTTTCGCCATGTTGGCCAGGCTCATCTTGAACTCCTGACCTCAGATGATCTGCCCGCCTCAGCCTCCCATGGTGCTGGAATTACAAGTGTGAGCCACCATGCCCCACCTGCACTTGAAACTTTTAACTCTGATTCTATTGTTCTTCTTGCAGTAAAACAATAGCTTGTTGTAGTTGTTTAAGGAATATTTGTAAAGTAAAAATAACCCCCAATACATCCATCAAATTTAAAACTTTTCAAAACATTTTCACATTTACTTATTCAATATACCTATAGAGACCACTGTATGACATCCACAGACTAGATGCTGGTGGTAGAAAGGTGAATAAAACCTTTCCTAGGTATAAGGAACCCAAAATCTAATGTATAAGACAGATAAGGAAATCAATCTAGTTGAGTTGATAATGGGAGTGAAGGACACACACAACATGCCACAAGCCACAGAAAAGCATCAAGTTCAGGCTGTGTGGACCAAAGAAGGCATCCCAAAGACATGATGCTTGCAAAAGAAACAGGAGTTTGCCAGAAGGACAAACTGCAAATGAGCTCATGACCTTGAGTCAGGAAACATCAGGTTACATTAAAGCAACAGCAAGTTGCTTCCGAATAGTTGTAGCAAAGGATGTGTTTTAGGATAAGATGCAGGCTAAGGAGTGGGGCCTAGGATGGAAGCCTGGACTTTTGGGCTAAGGAGGTTGAATATATCCTGTAGGTTTGGGGTGCCAATAAAAACAGCAGTGGGTGGCATAGACAGAGACATCTGGAAAAGCAAATACAACAGGCTCAGTGATAGATGGTTGGGATCTAAACTGAATAGAATGAAGACGAAAGCACAGCCAGAAAATGTGTAAGACACGGAGTCAGCAAGATTTGGTGGCTGGATTGGGGGAGATGAGAGGTGGGAAGAAAGCAGGTACAACTCCAGGTTTTTCATTTGAGTAACTGGTGATTAAGAGTTTCATGAACCAGCCAGGTGTGGTGCCTCATGCCTATAATCCCAGCACTTTGAGACCCTGAGGTGGGAGGATTGCTTGAAGCCAGGAGTTCAAAACCAGCCTGAGCAACATGGCAGAGTATTCAGGTGGCAAAACCTACAGGGAACTGGCAATAGGCACCTGAAGCTTAGCAGAAAATTCTAGCAGTAGATAGATTTGGGAACCATTCATATGTAGGCCTCAGGTGATGCAGAAAAAGGAGGCCATTCATCAAACAGTGGAACAGACTGGGGAGGGAAGGGAAAAAGATTCCAAACAATAGAAGGTTATTATAGTGGTTTTTTTTATTAGAAAGCAAATTTGTTGGAAATATGTATTTTGATCAAATAAAATGTAGCAAAAATCTTTCCCCTCACTTGGTTTTATTGGGAAATATACACATCCCTCCAATATTTTTTCCCCTAAGAAATAGACTGAGTCATATGTAGGGTTAGAGGAAACCTTCTTCTGTGAGGTGAAGCTGATGAATGTGTGACGACTTTTAATAGGAAGAGCTGCACTAGGGGACAGGTGGCATAATTCCAGCAGCCCCATAGGACTGACCTTCAAAGTATCCTGCCAGTTCCAACCCACCCTCTGAGATCATACCATTTCATTCAGCCTCTCCGTTACTCGTATCTAAACAAACAATCGTTTCAACTTCCACCCACCCATATTCTCATCCAATATCAGATGTAGATGTCCCCACGGCTCTCAGTAAAGCCAAAGAATGACTGAAATCTCTATTTAGCCCCGGGGAAACAGGCCACGTAATAAGGAAGAGGGAGGTAACTTTCTTAAGCGCCCCACAGTGAAGTCACTTTTGGCTTGGTTCTGATGATTTAAATGGCCTGAGTGACTGGATCTTATCATCCCTTCTTCTGACCTTTGTGACCCTGAGCAATGTTAAGGGTTGAATTGTGTTCTCCTCACTCCCAAAATTCGTATGTTGAAGTCCCAACCCCCAGGAACTCAGCATGTAATTATCATGGGAAAGAACGTCTTTAAAGAGGTAATTGAGCTAAAATGAGTTCTTTAGGGTGGGCCCTAATCCATTTATAAAAGGAGATTTGGACACAGACATGAATGCCTAGAGAAAAGATCATGGGAGAACACAGCTGGAAGTTGGCCATGTACGAGCCAAAAAGAGAGGGTTCAGAAGAAAGCAAATCTGAGGACACCTTGATCTTGGATCTGCGGCATCCAGAACTATGAAAAAATAAGTTTCTGTTGTTTTAGCTATCCAGGATATGATACTTTGTTTTGGCAACCCTAACAACAAACTAACACGGCAATTCGTTTGTTTGTTTGTTTGTTTGTTTGTTTGTTTGTTTGTTTGTTTGTTTTGAGACAGAGTATGCTCTATCATCCAGGCTGGAATGCAGCGGCTCAATCTTAGCTCACTGCAAACTCTGCCTCCCAGATTCAATCAATTCTGCTGCCTCAGTCTCCCAAGTAGCTGGGATTACAGGTGCCTGCCACTACACCTGGCTGATTTTTGTATTTTTAGTAGAGACAGGGTTTCACTATATTGGCCAGGCTGATCTTGAACTCCTGACCTCAAGTGATCCACCTATCTTGGCCTCCCAAAGTGCTGGGATTACTTGCCTGAGCCACTGCATTTTTTTGTTACCGTGTTTTGTTTTGTTTTGTTTTGTTTTGTGACAGGGTTTCACTATCACCTAGACTGGAGTGCAGTGGCACAATCAACTCACTGTAGCCTCGAGCTCCCAGGCTCAAGCAATCCTCCCACCTCAGCCTCCTGAAAAGCTAGGACCAGAGGCATGTACCACCATGCATGGCTAATTTTTTTTTTTTTTTTTTTTTTTTTTTTTTTTTTT
>NC_045447.1:27853425-27866498 GCF_002776525.5 Piliocolobus tephrosceles | reverse complement strand
ACAGAGTCTCACTCTGTCACCCAGGCTGGAGTGCAGTGGCGCAATCTCAGCTCACTACAACCTCTGCCTCCTGGTTCAAGCAGTTCTCATGCCTCAGCCACCTGAGTAGCTGGTATTGGAGGCATGCTCCACCACGCTCGGCTAATTTTGGTATTTTTAGAAGAGACGGGGTTTCACCATGTTGGCCAGGCTGGTCTCGAACTCCTGACCTCAAGTGATCTGCCAACCTCGGCTTCCCAAAGTGCTCAGATTACAGGCGTGAGCTACCATGCCCGACCTTGTATAGGTAATTCTTAATGTGGTATAAAATATGCGCCAGTAATTCCCCAAGATGAAGTTAAATGAAAACAAAATCAGTCTTTATATGTGTTGTTTTGTAGGGATGGGGGTCTCACTCTGTTACCCAAGCTGGTCTCAAACTCCTGGCCTTAAGCAATCCTCCCACTTTGACCTCCCAAAGTCTTAGATTACTGATGAGCCACCACACCTGGCAAAAAAAAAAAAAAAATCAGTCTTGTTTTGCAGTGAAGGGTATTAGATGATGCACAATTGTGTCATGTAAAATGGATTCACTTATTTACAAGTTCTCTAGGAATCCAGCTGCCCATGAGAGAAACTGGTGAGTGGTTAATTGATTTTATATCATCTTTGCTGCAGAATTTACTGATGAATAGGGCTCCATGGAATTATATTCATTCTGTGACTCAGATGAGATTTGGCCCTTTCCCATTGTATCTCAAGATACAGTGAACTGTTTTAGGCAGATGTATTGAGTTGACTCTGTAGAACTTTTAATATTTCAAACACAAAATTCTAAATATCTATTTCAAAAGCAGAAAGAAAAAAATTGTAATGTCTCTGCTTGTGTCATTTTAAACTCTCCTTTTCCCAATTAATTTGCCACCAAGTCCCATAGATATGACTTTTAAAATAGCCCCCCATCTGTTTCCCTCCACCAATACTGATTGTCACTGTCCCCATTCAAACCCTTTTAATTTCTGGCCCATTCTATTATCCACATAACAAACCTCTCAGAGGGAACACAGTACCATGTAATAGTTAAGAAACACAGTTGCTTGAATTAGGGTTCCAGCTCTGCCACTTTTAATTGTGTGATCTCACCCAAGCCTAAGCCTCAAAATCCTCATGAATAAAATAACAGTACCTCATAGTGCCATTGAAGAATTAAATGAAATAACAAACAGTCCTTGGCATAATACATAATAAAACATTCAGAAAATATTAGGTGCATTTTGTTTTGAGACAAGGTCTTGTTCTATTATTACCCAGGATAGGGTACAGTGGCACCACTATGGCTCAGTGCAGCTTCAACCTCCTAGGCTCAAGCAATCCTCCTACTTCAGCCTCCTGAGTAGTTGAGACTACAGGTGTGCACCATGACACCCAGCTAATTTTATTTATTTATTTATTTATTTATTTATTTATTTATTTATTTATTTATTTATTTAGAGATTGGGTTTCCCTATGTTACCCAGGCTGGTCTAAAACTCCTGGGCTCAAGCAATTCACCAGCGTCAGCCTCCCAAAGTTCTGGGATTATAGACGTCAGCCACCGTGACAGCCAAGGTGCATTGTTATTAACCTTTTAAAATCCATCACTCTACCATGTTTTACCATGCCCTCTTTTGCAGAATTCTACCAGCAAAGATTTTCTCATGCTTCCCTTTCTTATAATTTATATCATGAAAGCAATAGACATGTTGGATTTTCTTCTTCAGAGATCACAGGCTTCTGGCCAAGATTTTAAGGTATTTGGTAAGGGGGCCAAACACTTCCCAGTTGAAACTGTCCTAACTGACATTTCTCCAGTTCCCCCATTACAACCTGTTCTTCCTACTACCCCCACGCTCTCAAGTTCTTTTTCTAAAACACAGAACTCACCTTAAGAGCCCTCAGTGGCCTGTTCTAGTGCATAAGCTGAAGCCAAGGGCTTTCACAGAGCCCACACTGCCCTGGTCAAGCTGACTCTGTCTTCACCTTATCACCAGCTGTGAGGCCAGCACGTGGCCTAGCAAACAGCAAGGTTCCTGGGAAATTCATGCTGGCTCGCAGGCTTGCATCTCCTCCATCAGCATAAGCCTGTTGTGTTAGTTTTCCTAGGGCTGCTATAACAAAGAACCACACGGTTTTGATGGTGACAACAACAGAAATTAATTCTCTCACAGACCTAGGCCCAGAAATCTGAAATCAAACTGTTGACCTTGCTCCTTCCAAAAGTTCTAGTGAAGGATCCTTCCTTGTTTCCAGCTCCTGGTGGCTCCTGGTGTTCCTTGGCTTGTGGCTACAAAGCTCCAATCTCTGCCTGCATCTTCACCTGGCCTCATTCCCTGTGTTTTTTCTGTGTCTGTGTACCTCAAATTTCCCTTTCTTTTTCCTTATAATAAGAACACCAGCCACTGGACTTAGGACCCACCCTAAGCCAAGATGATCTCATCTTAAGATCCTTAATTATACCTGCAAAGTCTCTATTTCCAAATAAAGTTATATCCACAGGTACCTGGGGTTAAGACTCAGATATATCTTCTGGGTGACACAATTCAACCTGCTATAGCTGAAATAGTTGTTTTTTTGTTTTTGTTTTTGAGACAGAGTATCACTCTGTCACCCAGGCTGGAGTGCAGTGGCACAATTACAGCCCACTACAGCTTCAACCTCCCAGGCTCAAGTGATTCTCCCACCTCAGCCTCCTGAGCAGTTGGGACTACAGGTGTGTACCAGGTCTGGCTAATTTTTGTATTTCTTGTAGAGTCGGGTTTTCGCCATGTTGACCAGGCTGGTCTCAAAGTCCTGAGCACAAATGATTTACCCTCCTCGGCCTCCCAAAGTGATGGAATTACAGACATGAGCCACTGTGCCTGGCTGTGAAATGGGTTTTTTTGTTATCCTTTGATACAGTTCAGAGATCAAAGCTGTGTGGGTGCTGAGCGTGATACCTGGCAACAGCCGTTGAGCCAGCCCAGGGTATCATGGGAGCAATGTTTTCTGCCAGCTTTCTTGTTTCAGATTCGCTCAGCAATGTTTTTTGTTGGTTTTTGTCCCATGAAAGATTAGTTAGTAAGACAAATCATAGAAAAGAAAAAATAATCACATCAATCTCATTGCTCTCACATCTTTCTTCCTATATTTAGGTTAGATTTGTTGGGTTTTTTTGTTGTTTTAGTTGGTGAACTTACACTGGATATACAATTTGTATCCTGTTTCTCTCTTAACATAAACTCAAAATTATTTCCTTTGTATTAATATACTCACTTTAAATATTTTGACACATATTAAATATAGTTTTTACATTTTTCAAAATTGTACCTGCAGATAACTTGAAGTTTATAAGGCTTGTGACAAAAAGAAAAATAAATTACAAAACAAAAAATGGCAATCTTTCATACCATAGCTCTCTCCCGTTTCTTGCTACCCAAAGACAACTGCTTATTTCAGTGAATTCTATTTCCATATATCTCAGTAGCATGTTTATAGTGATATTTCTTGATTTGTCAGTTTTAGACATTATCTATTGGCTGGCTTGCTCCTCTGCCTAGACTACTTCTTTACCTCTTCCCCACTTCCACCATCACCAAACACATGCATGTATGCACACACACATGCCCATGTATACTCACACATACCCATACACATACGCACATATATGTGCTCACACGTACATAAAAACACACATTCATATACATGTATACATATACACATATATACTCACACACATATGTGCACACACACATATACATGCACACATACATCCTATCCCCTGATATTCCTGGCATGTTTGGACATTAATTTTGTTTAACTCAATAGTCAATATTTACACTGAACTCAGTTGGGCCAGCACTTTTGCTTTCTATGATATTACTAATTACATTTTTATTTGCTTTTCTATACATTTATCACAAATGCATCAAGTTCTTCCCCATTGTCTAAATCTCCTTTCAATATATTCTTTCACCCTAATAATTCCTTCTTTTGGAGCTGTCTCCTGGAGCTTGCTGACCTGTCTTCACTGGTTTGGTGGCTCCCTATACCTGTTAAGTGGCTGCCGCCCTGGGATCTTCCTTGGCCTCACCCTGAGGATTCCCTTCGCTTCTGCCTTCGGGGGTATCTCCTAGTTTCATGGGTCACATGTTTTCTGTTTTATTTGTTTACTCTTTCATTGTGGTGGAACATCTCCTCCCATAGCTTCCTGACAAAGGATGTTTGGTGGTAAATTCCTAGAGACTCCAAATGTCTGAAAACATCTTCAGTCCATTTCATACTTAACTGATATTCTGACTGGGAATAGAATTCTAGGTTGAACATTTTTTTTAATTTAAAAAAAATCCATAGATTTCTAGCCTCTTATCTTGCTGTTGAGAAATCCAAAATTGTTCTCTGCTAACATCTTCTCCCCACCATCCACCTCTATCTTCAAGCTTATAGGATTTTTCTGTTTGTCTCCAGGGTGTTGTAATTTCATGATGATGTACCAGCCAAGAGCCTGACAGGAAACCAACCATACTCTTAAATGGAATTTCTGGAGACTTTTTAATGAAAGAACTATGTACACAGACCATGATGAAAGGAACCCAAAGGAAGCTAGCAGCACCCTTTGACCTGAAGGTGCAGAGGAAAGAAATATCAGATTCTGGTTGTGAGCTGCTGCTCTGGATCGTGGATTGCCCAACAGGAACTGAGCAGCAGCAGTTCTCACTGCCAGGACTGTGCACAACTTTGTCATAGCCTACATCATCTGGTTGTGGTGGTTGTGGTGAGAGCAAAATCATATTTATGTCCTCACTTACGTGATCTTCTCCAGGGAGAACTTGGTGCTTGCCAGCTGTTCTTGGTCTCTGGCTTATCAGATCCTCTTCCCTCCTAGATTCTCACAGAATCCTTTTTTTTTTTTTTTTTCTTTTTTCTGAGGAACAGGGTATGCATTTCTGTTTTTTTTGTTTTCTTGAGACAGAGTTTCACTCTTGTTGTGCAGGCTGGAGTGCAATAGCACGATCTCGGCTCACTGCAACCTCTGCTTCTGAAGTTCAAGTGATTCTCCTGCCTCAGCCTCCCGAGTAGCTGGGATTGTAGGTGCCCGCCACCATGCCCGGCTAACTTTTGTATTTTTAGTAGAGATGGGGTTTCACCATGTTGGCCAGGCTGATCTCAAACTCCTGACCTAAGTGATCCACCTACCTCAGCCTCCCAAAGTGCTAGGATTACAGGCGTGAGCCACCATGCCTAGCTCATTCTTGCCATTTCTTTCTTATTTTATTATACTTTAAGTTCCGGGGTACATTTGCAGAACGTGCAGTTTTGTTACATAGGTATACATGTGCCATGATGGTTTGCTGCACGAAACAGGATATGTGTTTGATGTAGTTACAGGAAGGAGATTAGTTGGTGAGATAACTTAGTTGCTGGAACTTGGTGGGAGGATTTAGTCCAGTTAGCCAACAGAGGAATTATAGCTCTTGGCCCACTTTTCCAGGGCCCTGTGCAGGTGTCTGTTTGGCAAGAAGTAAATAGACAAGTGGAAGGCCTTAAAGATAATCCTGCTAAGTAGGACACACATTGGCAGTCCATAAAGGAAAATATCACTCACAAGTCCCAGGATGGGCCAAGGCCAGTCCTGATAAGGCAGCTACTGCCTTCTACAGTAGCATCATTTATGAGCTAGAAAAATGTAGTCCCTTTGTAAAAGGTACTCCCTCTGTAGAGACAATAAAAAAGATGCTCCCTCTGGAGAGACCCAGCACTGTGGGGGCATGGCTTAGTGAGCAGAGCAGGGCTGAATGCTAACCACCATTCATTCCCTGGGCCAGACACCTTTTGTCAAATGGACAAACTTTACAACCATGTAAAGCAGCCCTGAGTCCTCAGGTAGTGATTCTGACAAATTTTCCATGTATGGGCCATGGCTATTGTAGGGCATCATGACCCTGGGAAAAAAGAAAGCTCTAATGTCATCATCCCAGAGCCCACCCATCCCACAGCAAAACAATAACAACAAATTGGGGGAAACTAAAATCACAGAAAAATGAATGGTAACCAACTTAGCAGACTCAAGAAAGGCGAATCTTAGACCAGCAACAGGGAAAAGCCAAAATGCCACCAGAATTATACCATGAATTATACCATGCTCAGATGCAGCCTGTCCCATTTCTCTTGGATGTTCTTTATTTTGAAGCAAGCTTCACCCATGAGCGTAATTGCATTGTTCTCCAAGTAAGGCCACCAGAAGCCTGGAAGGGACTCCGCTAGCCATTTCTGTGGTTGTTAGCGCTGACTATGATGGTATAGGAAGCCTGTCCTGCATTTAGCTCCCTTTAATACCTTGGGCAGAGGTGGGATGGAGTAACGGTTGTTTCGTAGGACTAGAAGAAGGATATGGGTTTGTAAACTGCAAATGGGGCTGTAGAAGCTACAAATTCTGGAGTGGAAGAGTTCCAAGGCAAAGTAACCTCTGGCAACCCTTGGTATCCAGGTTTTCAGAAGTGTTGGATCAACAAGCCCATTATACTTCCCAGGAAGCCTGTGGCTGCAGGAACTTGGGAAAACATCAGTCTATGCCTCCTGGTGTTCCTCCTCCCATTCTCCTAGCACCTGAAAGAAAGGTTTTATAAGGATCTCATTTTCCTATTCCTGATAATTTAGCTTATCTAGGAATAAAGAATATCCAGAACAGCAGATTGTAATTCCAGGTTCTGTGGGCAGCCCCTGTCGTGGCGTTGAATTTAACAGCTTGTTGCAGCTCCATATCAGTACTGGCGAAATTTTCAAGACGTGAAGTAGAGAAGTGAAGACCCTTACTTTCCCCAACACCTTAGATGAGGCAGAGTCAACAAGAATCCATTGCATGGTCTACATACCAACTGGAATCCCTGAGACCTGATTTTTCATAAGGTCCATAGGTAAAAAATGATTTTCATAAGAATACTAAGATATCATGCCGTTTTCACTGCATTGACTTTTGAACTGATGGTACAAAAGCAATGTTGGGTGAAACTGCTGGTATAAATCAAGGCAGGACACCAAAATGTACTAACGGACTAGCAGTCATTGTATTCTTTACTGCCACACATTCACAAAGGGAAAGCCAGTTTCACTTTCAAATGTCCTTGATGAAGCAGCAAAAAGTATTAATTTTATTAAATCTTGTTACTTTTTAATATTCTGTGTAATGAACTTGGCAGTATGCATTTAAAAAACATACCAAAGTAACATATTCATTGAAGAAAAACACTTGTGTAATTTTGAGTAGCAAGCTAAACTAGCTTTTTTTTTTTTTTTTTTTTTTTTTTTTTTTTTTTTTTTGTATATTTTTTTTTTTTTTTTTTTTTTTTTAAAATAGACGTGTGCTTTTTTTTTTTCATGGAACATGATTTTTTCTAACTTGAACAGCTGAAAGACAAATATTCCTATTCAGATTTGGTTGTTTGACAGGCATCTTTCTTGAAAATTAAAAAAGTGAGCCTCTTACCTCAAGAGAAACAACTGACAGTGTTTATTGCCAATTACAATGTTTGAGCTTTCAAGCAAAAATCACAACTTTGGAAAAATGGTACCTGTACCATTGTACTTAAAGACATTTCTACCTTTAAGTTACTTAAATTGTTTTTCTGAGATTGGTGTTGATATGAATCTTTTTGATGTTTCAATGTTACATAATAAAATATATCAACATGTGAAAGATCTACATAACTCAGTGAATCAATACTCTTAACATCATAAGTGGATAAAAGGTCCATTCAAAGTACAAAATAGACCAATAGGTTGGTCATGTAATTGAGTATAAAAGTTCCTTGATATAGTTTCAGATTTCACATTGCAACTAACGTTTAAGAAACTATCACCTGTCATTTGGTATAGTGTCAAAGAAGAATATCTAAAATTTTCTGAAATGGCTACAAAACACTCTCACTTTTCCACGTACTTTTATAAATCTCAGCCAAAATAATGTATTACAGCAGATTGAATACATAAGTAGATGTGAGAATCTAGCTGTCTATAAAGCCAGACATTACATTTGCAAAAACGTAACACAATGCATTTCTTCTCACCAAATTATTTTGTCTTGGAAAATATAGTTATTTTAAATTAAAATGTTATTCATGTTAAGATGTACTAGGTTTAGTATAATTATTTTTAAATGAAGTAATACCCAATTAAAATCTTGTGGAAAATACAGAACCTCAAATTGGGATTTTAAGACTGAGAGGCAAGAGTTCACCATGCGATTACAGTGAAAATTTTTAAAATACTAACAGTTCAGTCAAATATGAGGTACTTTGAATTTAATGTACTCTCATCAATTGACTAATTCACCAAGGAGGTTTTAAATGATGATAATTTCAGGCAAGAATTTTAATAGCACTGGGGACAGTGGTTTGAGCAATGACAGACCAATGAAGGAGATGATTTTTGGACAGAGACCTTGGAAATTTCATCTGTGTAGAGGACACCTATTTGTATCCATCTAACATGCAAATATTCCTTTAGGGATTAATATTCAGTATAAAAAGACAAATTGCATATAAAATTTGAGTTTTTACAACTGTGTTGACAATTTTTTCTTCTGATGTTTTTCTTTGTCTTTCATGATATGGAGCTTGAAAATCAGTAATTCTTTTTCTAATATATTTTCAGTTTGCATGTTTGATTTCAAAACTTGGGTTATTGGACAGGGAGAAGCTTTAAAAAATGATTCTTCTGTTGTTTAACACAATTTTTTTAAAAAAGCAATCACTTTAGAAACAATTCCTAAAGTCCTATTTTATCAACAGTAATTTCAAACATCTGTTGTACATATCTCACTTTAACTACTAAGAATTTAGCTATTAATTTACTTTCCTTTACGCTTAGGTATTCTGAAATGGTTATAAGATTGCTTTAAATTATTTCAAACACAATCAGGTATTTGAAAATTAGTGCTTCATAGCCAAGTGTGGTGACTCATACCTGCAATCCCAGCACTTTGGGAGGCAAAGGCAGGAGGATCAATTGAGTCCAGGAGGGCGAGACCAGCCTGGGCAACATGGCAAAACCTTGTCTCTACAAAAAATACCAAAAAAAAAAAAAAAAAAGACAAATGTGGTGGTACACACCTGTAGTCCCAACTACTTAGGAGGCTGAGGTTAGAGGATCAATTGAGCCCAGGAGGTTGAGGCTGCAGTGAGCTGTGATCATGTCAGTGCATTCCAGCACTCCAGCCTGGGGAAGAGAGACTCCATCTCTTAAAAACAAAACAAAACAAAACAAAATTAGTGCTTTATGGCTTATATATAATTAGTTCTTTCTAGTATGAATTCTATAGATATTTTTAAAGAAAAATCAAAACATTTACAGTCTTGTAAATTTTAATATCACTAATAGCTTGGAATTGTAGTTATAGCTGCCACTTCACTTCAAAAGAAAGAACTGACAAACTAAAAAGAAGAGTGGAAGTCAGGGCTGGGCAACATCTTGGGGAGACCGTCACAGGGGTTTGGGAAGCTTCAGAAGGCTAATAGCCCAGGGATGTTTCCACTTCCTGAGTTCCATCCTTATCTTTCCTGACTCTCAGGGGCTATAATTCGGAGGCTGTATTCCACAAAAGAATCCTAATCCCCCATGAAGTAACTCTGAAATGCCGTGCCTTTGAATAGAGCTGAGGCCAGGGTAAACATATGGCCCAGGTAAGAATAGAGAAGAATTGTAAACAAGCTTAAATTATGTTTTCCCACCTTAGTTTTATTTTGGTATGTCTATGACACAATATTAGAAACATAGTAAAATTCAACAGTATGTTGAATAAGGGCAAATACGGAATCTATCTAGGAGACTAAAGATATTTGGTTTTATGTGTCTAAACTTGAAAATAAATTGGAAGTTTCCTAGATGTTGTGGGCCACAGGCTAATATTGATTACTTTCAATTGCTTAGGAAACAGGGGAGTCCATTTTGACAGAGCATCACCAGATATAATTTACATTCCTTGATTCAGGAAGCTTAATTAGACAAAGGAGAAATGCCCTGCACTAATCTAGTTCATGAACAATTTCTTTAATCAAAGAGTCTTTAACTCTATGCCAGGACATTTTATAGTCCTCACAATGCAAAATGTATGAAAGCCTTCTTAGGTTGCCTTTTATTCTATTTCCTTTTTGACTATTAATTTTTCCATACTTGATTAGTTTTAACCAAAGAAAATACTTCAACATATCTCCCTCTTCAAATATAAAGTAACACAAAAATGTTTTTTAAAAGTGACCATTTTTCCTCTTTCATTCTATGATCAAAAAGATTGTTTTTCTTTGAATCACTTCAGACAACAGAGTATCTGTTTTAAATATAATGCTTTTGGTATATTTTCCTCCCCAGTTGTAAAGTAATACATCTGCTTATTGGTTCATCTTGCATTCCAGATAAAATGATGCCTGATTCTTTTTAAAATATATGAGGAAATGATATATGATTATTAATATTTAGAATACTATATTTATAGATATACTTTTGTGGTAAAGCTTCAGGATACTGGCTAGCTCCTAGGAAGAAGGAAAAAGAAAAGATGGGCTTCAGCTGTATGAGTAACATTTTCTTTCTTTAATAGAAAGACAAATCTAAAGCAATTATGACATGGTATTAACATCTATTAAATCTAGTGTAGGATGTAGAGGTCATTTGCAACTGCCCCAAGAACAGCCACCAAAACCTTAAGAATAAAGCCAATGTTAAATTTGTGTGAACTGTAAAGGTATAAAAAATGAGAGAGATGAAGATCAAAAACAAAAGGTACCACGGTACAATGGGAAGAGACCTAGCTTTAAATTCCTATCTATGTCACTTTTTAGATACGACTTAGAACAAGCTATTGAATCACTCTGACCCTCAATTTCCCAATTTGTAAAAAGGAGTTCAGTAACACATACTTTGCAGGTTATGGTGAGTATTACGTATTATACATGTAGAATGTAAAATGATTATCTTGCCCTTGCATAATCTATATAGAATGAGGGTCAACACTGTATATAGATTCGTCATCAATGATTATCAATAGATAGGTAAAGACATAAATTCACTTCTACATCGACTTCTAGATCTATCGAAATAAACATTTTTAAAGTTCCAACAAATATATTCACAAGCAAAACACTATAAGAGTAATCAAAGCAGTGAGGTGCTAGTGTGAAAATAGATTATATAATAATGAGTCTGAATACACAGAAGAGTTCAAATAGAAGATGAAAAATGAGATAAGTTATATATTGAAATGGGGTAATTGGAGAAAACTTTCCTTTAAATATTATTCATTTTATGAAGGAAAAAACAGGAAATCAATGGAACTGTGATAATCAATAGAACTCAGAGGGGAGAAAAAAAGGAAAATTAATCATTGTTTTCACAAGTGGTATCTCTTACTAAAGCTCAAACAGAAGTTATCTAAGATTACACAGCTAGTAAGTGGGAGAACCTCAAAGCTAGGTTTAATTTCATTCTTAAATCTGTACTTTTTCATTATTCTATAAAAGTATTGCCTCTCTGGACCTAATTCTGATCAATACAAAGGATTCTTTCCCCCTTCAAGGTCACCCCAACAATATAAGTTACAGGCATACATCTTTCTTCTTCAGATTGCCCAACTATTAACTGTTGAACCAAAACAGCCACATTCATTTTTAGAAAAAAAAATCACAAAGTCTAATTCATAGAAAGCAATTTTTTCTTTTTCTTTTTCTTTTTTTTTTTTTTGAAACAGAGTCTCAATCTGTCACCCAAGCTAGAGTGTAGTGGCGCAAACTTGGCTCACTGTAACCTCCACCTCCACCTCCCAGGTTCAAGCGATTCTTCCTCAGCCTCCCGAGTAGCTGGGACTATAGGAGTGTGCCACCATACCCGGCTAATTTTTTGTGTTTTTAGCAGAGACGGAGTTTCACCATGTTAGCCAAGATAGTCTCAATCTCCTGACCTCGTGATCCACTCGCCTTGGCCTCCCAAAGTGCTGGGATTACAGGCGTGAGCCACTGCACCCGCCTCATAGAAAGCAATTTTCTAACTGCTCCCAGAAATACCTAGAAGGATCCTCATTCTATTTCTCTTGAGATTGAATCAAGGAGGGAGCTCTAGTAACATGTATTGAGCATCTATTATAACTAAACATTGCACAGTTGGCTCTCCATAGTCAGATTTTGAATCTGTGGACTCAACTGACCATATATAGAAAAGAGTTTTTAAAAAATAAATAACAGTGCAACAATAAAAATAATACCAATAAAAAACAACATAGTATAACAACTATTAACATAGCATTTACATTGTATTAGGTATTACAAGTAATCTAGGGGTCATTTAAGGCACACAAGAGGGCCTGTAATCCCAGCACTTTGGGAGGCAGAGGTGGGAGGATCACCTGCTGTCAGGAGGAGTCCAAGACCAGCCTGGCCAACATGGTGAAACCACGTCTCTACTAAAAATACAAAAATTTTGCTGAGTGTGGCAGCTCACACCTATGGTCCCAGCTGTTCAGGAGGCTGAGGCATGAGAATCACTTGAACCCGGGAGGCAAAGGTTGCAGTGAGCCAAGTTCACACCACTGCACTCAAGCCTAGGTGATAGAGCAAGAATCTGTCTCAAAAAATAAAAATAAATACATAATAAAGTACACAAGAGGATGTACAGAGGTTGTATGCAAATACTATGCCCTTTTATATCAAGGACTTGAGCATCCATGGATTTTGGAATCTGCAGCAATCCTGGAACCAATCCCCTCACAATATGACTGTGACTTGTGACTGTATATGTTTTGCCCCTTAACATTAATCCTTATAACAACCAAGCTCAGCCATTTTGTTTTAGAGATAAGGAAACAGAAGTCATAAAGGAAATCAATCAGTACATACAGCTTTTTGGGAGAAGATTTACACCCAAGTGCTCTGAGGACAGAATACATTCAATAACTTAGTACCTTTGAGCCATAATTCCTTTCCTAGGGCAGCATCTCAGCAGGGCTTGCAAAGGATTCCTATCACCCTAGGTTATATTATATTATATCATATTATATTATATTATATTATATTATATTATATTATATTATATTATAT
>NC_045447.1:27835194-27853415 GCF_002776525.5 Piliocolobus tephrosceles | reverse complement strand
ATTATATTATATTATATTATATTATATTATATTATATTATATTATATCATATTATATTATACTATTTGACACTTCAAAGCATTTTCTAGTATTAAAACATTGTAGGAAGAGATGATAAGTGTGAATCTCCATCTACCAACATTATGCTCTCCATGTCCCTCAATGACTTGTTAGCTAAAATGTACACAGAGATTTAAGTGGTCCAGAAGACTGAGATGGCCTTTTGTTTATTTGCTTGTTTTTGCTAGAAGGGGTTTATCTTAGTCCATTTTGTGCTGCTATAACAGAAGACTACAGATGGGTAATTTACAATGAACATAAGTTTATTTGGTTCACAGTTCTGGCAGCAAGGAAGTCCAAAATTGAGGGGCTGGTGTCTGGTGAGGGCCTTTGCTCTTCATCATCCCATGGTGGGAGATGGAAGGGCAAAATAGGGTGAAAGAAGGAGATGGCTGAATTTGTTCTTTTATAAGGAACTCACTCCCTTGATAATGAACCCCAAAGAGAAAGACACTAATCCATTCATGAGCTAGTAGCCCCATGACCCAAACACCTCCTATTAGGCTCCGTTTCCCAGCAATACCACCCTGGGAATCAAGTTTCCAAAACACGAACCATGGAGGACACAGTAAAATCATAGCACAGGTTGTCCCCTCTGAGTCCCTGATGACACAGAGCAACTATTTCAGTTGAATCACTGCAAACCAGACTCTGCTGGTCAACAGTCTCTATCCAGTGAAAAGCATTTCAAATTCCTGGAGAACATGACTATTCCATGAGACACTCAGTATCTAGACCCTGTAAAAAAAAAAGATTTTAAAACTGATAATTTATGACTAGTATGCCAAGCTGCATACAAAATCCTTGTGGCAACAATTTGACTTCAGAGGGCCAATATAAATGACACCAGTTCAGGCCTGTGTATTCAAGGGCAAACAAGAATTTAAGAAATTATGTAAAAATTATGGAAGAAAATGCTTCCTCATCCACCCATTCTTGTTCATAGCTGATTGTGATTGTTCTATGTTGTAAATGGAGTTTGCATCTCATTCAATTGGAATGTAGAGCCATAAACTTCTAATTTGAATTGAAATCTCTATAATAAAACAAATACATGCCACAGGACAGACTCAGACAGCAAAAGGGCACCAGTGTCATTTGTTGGTTAGTAACCTCCAACCACAAGGAATAATAGCTATATATTGGACAGTTAACATAATTCACAATAACTAAACTTTGTCCTAGCTTTTCTAAAATTCTGTAAAATACTTTTAGATTATAATGACATCTAGCTAGCAGCTTCCCATTTAGCTTGTCTACTTCTTACTAAAAAGACTACGAAGACAAAGAAATAAAGACAAAAATCACAAACTAAAACTAAATCGAATAAATATCTTCTATTTTAAATGATCTCTTTTATTTGCCAAGAAATGTGCATTTTTATCTTCAACCTTACAATTAAAAATGTTTCCAGGATATGTTTAATTATGGATTTCTTTTCATTAATTTTGCTCAGGAATATTTTCCTACCTTGCAGCTTTAATTGTTTCAATTTTTCCACTTGTTCTGGGTCTCTTCTGTAGGATAACTGGTTTACAATAAAACCAGAAGAGTCTGTGAGTCTCTTCTACAGCTACCATTTTCTCTTTGATCATTAACCTTTTCTTCAGCATTTTACAGGAACATAGCCATTTTGTATTCTACTTTATTGATGAGATTTCCCACAGTCTGAATTTTCTCCTCAAATGTGAATTTTAATTACCATGTTTTTAGATTCCTCATAGCCATTTTTAACTGCTACATTTTTTTTGATACAAGGTCTGTATTAGTCCATTTTCATACTGCTGTGAAAAAACACCTGAGACTGGGTAACTTACAAAGAAAAAGAGGTTTAATGGACTCACAGTTCCACATGGCTGGGGAGACCTCACAATCATGGTAGAAGGTGAAGGAGGAGCAAAGGCACATCTTACATGGTGGCAGGCAAGAGAGCGTGTGCTGGGGAACTGCCATTTATAAAACCATCAGATCTCATGAGACTTATTTACTATCATGAGAACAGCATGGGAAAAACCCACTTCTAAGATTAAATTACCTCCCACCAGGTCTCTGCCACAACATGTGAGGATTATGGGAGCTACAATTCAAGATGAGATTTGGGTGGGGACACAGCCAAAATATATAATTCTACCCCTGGCTCCTCCTGAATCTCATGTCCTCACATTTCAAAACCAATCATGCCTTCTCAACAGTTCCCCCAAAATCTTAGTTCATTTTTGCATTATCTCAAAAGTCCCTTTCTCCTATCAGCCTGTAAAATCAAAAGCAAGTTAGTTACTTCCTAGATATAATGGTGGCACAGGCACTGAGTAAATACACCCATTCAAAATGGGAGAACTTGGCCAAAACAAAGGGGCTAAAGGCCCCATGCAAGTTTGAAATCTAGCAGGGCAGTCAAATCTTAAAGCTCCAAAATAATCTTCCTTGACTCCATGTCTGACATCCAGGTCATGCTGATGCAACTGGTGGGTTCTCATGGTCTTGAGAATTTCTGCCCCTGTGGCTTTACAGGGTACAGCCCCAGTCCTGGCTGCTTTCACAGCTGGCATTGAGCATCTGTGGCTTTTCCAGGTGCTGGGTACAAGTTGTCAGTGGCTTTACCATTCTGGGATCTGGAGACGGTAGCCCTCTCCTCACAGCTACACTAGGCAGTGCCCCAGTGGGGACTCTGTGTGGGAGCTCCCACCCCACATTTCCCTTCTGCACTTCCCTAGCAGAAGTTCTCCATGAGGGCTACCCTCCTTGCAGCACTCCTCTACCTGGACATCCAGGTGTTTCCATACATCCTCTGAAATCTAGGCAGAGGTTCCCAAACCTCAATTCTTGACTTCTGTGCATCCACAGGCTCAATACCACATGGAAGCTGTCAAGGCTTGGGGCTTGTACCTTCTGAAGCCACAGCCTGAACTGTACCTTGGCCCTTTTTAGCCACAGCTGGTGTGGCTGGGATGCCGAGCACCAAGTCCTGAGGTTGCACACAGCAGGGGGGCCCTGGACTGAGCCCAGGAAACCATTTTTCCCTCGTAGGCCTCTAGGCCTGTGACGGGAGCAGCTGCCACAAAGGTCTCTGACATGCCCTGGAGATATTTTCCCCATTGTCTTGGCATTTAACATTTGGCTCCTTGTAACTTACGCAAATTTCTGCAGCTGGCTTGAATTTCTCCTCAGAAAATGTGTTTCTCTTTTCTACTGTATCATCAGGCTACAAAGTTTTCAAATTTTTATGTTCTGCTTCCTCCTGAACACTTTGCCACTTAGAAATTTCTTCTGCCAGATACCCTAAATCATGTCTCTCAAGTTCAAAGTTCCACAGATCTCTAGGGTGGGGGCAAAATGCCACCACTTTCTTTGCAGAGCAAGAGAGACCTTTACTCCAGTTCCCAACAAGTTCCTCATGTCCATCTAAGACCACCACAGCCTGGACTTTATTGTTCATGTCACTATCAGCATTTTGGTCAAAGCCATTCAACAAGTCTCTAGGAAGTTCCAAACTTCCCCACATCTTTCTGTTTTCTGAGCCCTTCAAGTCTCTAGGAAGTTCCAAACTTTCCCAGATTTTCCTATCTTCTTCTCAGTACTCCAGACTTTTCTAACCTCTGTCTGTTACCCAGTTCCAAAGTTGCTTCCACATTTTCAGGTATCTTTACAGCAGTAGCACACTCCTAATACCAATTTCTATATTAGTCCATTTTAATACTGCTATGAAGAAATACCCAAGACTGGGTAATTTATAAAGAAAAAGAGGTTTAATGGACTCACAGCTCCACATGGCTGGGGAGGCCCCACAATCATGGCAGAAGGTGAAGGAGGAGCAAAGGCATATCTTACATGGCAGCAGGCAAGATCGTGTGTGCAGGGGAACTGCCCTTTATGAAACCATCAGACCTCATGAGACTTATTCACTATCACAAGAATAGCACAGGAAAAAACCTGCCCCCATGATTCAATTGCCTCCCACCAAGTCCCTCCCATGACACATGGGGATTATGGGAGCTACAGTTCAGGATGAGACTTAGCTGAGGACACAGCCAAACCATATCAGGGTCTCACTCTGTTGCCAAGGCTGGAGTACAATAGTGCAATCATGGCTCACTGCAACCTTGAACTCCTGAGTTCAAGTGATCCTCCCACCTCAGCCTCCTGTGTAGCTGGGACAACAAGCTACAACTCCTGAGCTCACTGATCCTCATGCCTAGGCCTCCCAAAGTACATGCGCACCTCCCACTAAAATGTCAGCAGATAATCAAACAGGGATTACCTTCAAATAATTCCAGCCAAATTGCCTGTTAGAAATGGAGTATATCTATCAGGGTTCTGATTTTGTTTTTCTAGTACTCCCTTGGGCTCTGTCTTCCTCTCTGTATTGGCTTTATCTTTCAATTGGTAGTAAGATGGCTACAGTAGTTTCAGGCAAAGCAGCAAGACACTGTATTATCCAAATGAATAATTGGAGCTGATTTTTTCCAGTGTTTCCTTTCTATAGTTAAGAAAACATTTCCCAGAAGCTCCTCAAACTTTCCCTCATAACACCAAGACTTACAGATTATTGGCCTAGTCCTAAATCAGCCCATAGTAGTGAGACTGAGAATCCCATGCTTAGCTTAGTGTAATCATTTGGGATGAGTTGAACGTTGTGGGAGTCAACTATTTTGACTTCCATAACTCTACATTTAAAATCTAATTTGGGGGGCCCATGTTCTCAGGACCTCCTAAGACTGTGTCATGGAAAAAAAAATTTAACCTAATTTGAACAACATAATTACACAAGAATAGCAATTACTATTCTTTCATCTTTTTCCACTTCCTGACCTCTGTTCAGTCCTGCTTTTGTCTTTGTTGAATCCTATATCCTATCAATCCAGCTCAATTTTTCTAATAAATCAGAACTCAGCTGGTGGAACTATCTTCTCTTTCTAATCTAATATTCATTTTCACAGGACTCTTCAGCACGTGCAATTCTTTTGCTATCATGGGACTTCAGCCACAACCACCAGTCAGCCAGGCTGGAGTATAGTGGCAGGATCTTGGCTCACTGCAACCTCCATCTCTTGGGTTCAAGCGATTCTCCCACCTCAGCTTCCCAAGTAGCTAGAACTATACAGGTGCCAGCCCAATCAATCTCAGATGAATGCAACAATGAGCTGTCTTCATTCTTTTTTTTTTTTTTTTTTTTTTTTTTTGAGTTGCTAAGGTTGCTAGAAAAATTGGTGTAGTTCTGCAGATTTGTGTTGTTATAAATTCATAGATGTTCAACTGAATATAATTTGTAGTGCCATGCAGCAATTCTTTACTGCTTTCTAGTCAACCCCTTTCATAGACATGATTCACTAGGCTTGTGTGACCTTGGCAAACCCTTTAAACTCTGAACCTCAGCTACTTCATCTCTAAAATGAGAACAATAGTACTGACATTAAAAGATTGTTTTATAAATTAAAAAGACAATGTATGTGAAGCAATTTTTCTACTCCCTGGCACATAGTACGCAATTAATGCTAGCCTTTATTTTAATGGCAAATCCTAAACTTTGTTCTTTTTCTTAAGCCTTTCCTTTAACTTGAGTCTGCTTTTCTTCCCCATTGCCTTCTACTCTGAACACTTTCTTGACTTTATGAAAAAGGCCAACATTTATGGATCCCCTGGTTTCCTTTCATCTCCAAATATACCAGGAACTACAAGCATTTTTGCACCCTAAATGGCTAGCACAGGGTCTAGCCCATGAAAATATTCAGTGTTTATTCCATTGAATTCAAAATCTCCTTATTTTTAATGTTGATTCTATGAGATTAGGGAATGATAAGGGAACAACAATCACAAAAGTGATAGTTTGGAAATTAGGTTAAATATTCACTCATGGTGGTTAGTGAAAAATAAAGTCTCTGGTATTTAAAATCTGCCTGAAGGGAACTTGGGACTCAGGAGATGTCTAAAGGAAAAGACTCATTTAGCTCTGATAATTAGCAACATAAACAAAACACAGATGAATAAACTGGCTTTGTTTGTAAATAACCATTTATGATTCAGATAATTTCTGTGACAGAGACTTCGCTACTTAATATTGCAACATCTCTCGACTATAAACAGCAAAACCAAATGGCGACAAACAATGACCAGCGTGTTTTATGAGAGCAATATAGAAGAAAAACATTCTCCCACCGACTAAACACAACCAACCAAGCAAAGTCATTTTAAACTTTCTTGGGGCAAGATCAGAATGTAATAAATATGTTTCTTAGCATATATCCAAACTGAATTTCTATGGCCAATTCTTAAATTAAGTTTATTTCCTTGCATTAACCTTGGGTTTAGGAGAGAACATTAGAACGATGTTACTTTCTTGAGGATATTTTTTCTAATAAATAAGTGTCTTTTTTTCCTTTTTTTTTTTTTTTTTTTTTTGGAGATGGAGTCTCACTCTGTCAGCCAGGCTGGAGTATAGTGGCAGGATCTTGGCTCACTGCAACCTCCATCTCTTGGGTTCAAGCGATTCTCCCACCTCAGCTTCCCAAGTAGCTAGAACTATACAGGTGCCTGCCACCACGCCCGGCTAATTTTTGCAGTTTTAATAGAGATGGGGGTTTCACCACGTTGGCCAGGCTGGTCATAAACTCCTTACCTCAAGTGGTTCACCCGCCTTGCCCTCCCAAAGTGCTGGAATTATAGGCGTGAGCCACTGCACCTGGCCTCACCAAGAATATGCATTTTAACTTCAGTTCCACCAGTGTTAAATATATAGATTTTTTTTAAGTCACTGGTCTTTGTGGAGTTTTGAGAAGAGACCTCTATTAATTTCTGGAATGTGAATACATTGGCAAAGCAAAATCAAACTGGTTGTAAGTCAAACACTTTACCATTTTAAAAATCTACAAGAAATTATCTACCTTCCATAGAGAATTTCATGTACATATTGCAGTCAATATATTCCTAGAACTGCCTACACAGATGTAATGGGTTATTCTGTTATAGTAGAAAACTTTGCCCCCTTGGTTTCTACCTGTTTGTTTGTTTTTTGTTTGTTTGTTTGTTTGTTTGTTTGTTTGTTTGTTTGTTTGTTTTTTGGCTCTCCTCTACTTTGGCTCTTCTATATTCAATATATGTCATGTTTCTTTCGGTTTTCATTAGCTTCTCACATTTTCCAGAAAGAACCACCTAAAATTCAGAAAGGACACATTGGTACAAATTTGAATTGACAAGATATATCAATGAATAAAGTTGTGTTGACCCTAACTATGCATTTATAATGAAGATCTATTAGTTAGGATTCTAAATAACAGATCCTAAACTAATTAAGCTTAAGAAAATGAAATGGATTTGTTTGAAGGATTTTAGGAAATCTCGTTCTAGGAATGCGAGAGCAATATGACACTGTGTTTCTGGCACAGACTGAGAAGGAACTGCTCTATCCATGTGCTTCCCCCATTTTTTCCCACATGCTCACTGCACATCTGCTTTATTCTTTATCTTGCTATTTACCGACTTAGCTCTTCAGACTGCATAGATGGATGAGTAATGGAGGATGGAATTCTCAGAAAAGGTATTGAGTTGCATTGACCAAATAGTAGTTGTCCATTACAAATCATCATAGAAAATCATTTGCAGGCTGGACGCAGTGGCTCATGCCTATAATCCCAGCACTTTGAGAGGCCAAGGCAGGTGGATCACCTGAGATCAGGAATTTGAGACCAGCCTGGCCAACATGGCGAAACCTCGTCTATAGTAAAAATACAAAAATTAGCCAGGCGTGCTGGCGGGCGCCTGCAATCCCAGCTACTTGGGAGGCTGAGGCAAGAGAATTTCTTGAACCTGGGAGGCAGAGGTTGCAGTGAACTGAGATCACATGGTTGTACTCCAGCCTGAGTGACAGAGACTCCATCTCAAAAATAAAAGAAAAGAAAATCATTTGTAGAAATCTCTTCATAAAGACCGTATTTGGATAGATCTGGTTTAGTTCTTGTTATCTAAAATCAGGGCCACATAAACCTTATTTCTACATGCATTTTTGTTCTGATTATAATCTGTTTGCTTCCTCACCCTCATATTCATTATTTACGCTTCTCTGCACTGTTGTTTACTCTGGAAAAGTGACCTCTTCCCGATGTATCACCAAGGCTCCCTTGCTACCAACTTCCCACTAGGTTTGGCTGATGGAGATAAGAAGGTGAGATGAGAGAAAGCTCAGAATATTTATTCCTTGATCCTTTTCACTTCAGTGCTACATCTCTAGCAATAGCTGTGACTGTCCATAAATACAGCTCTCCACTGGCAACTCTCTTCTCGCTGGGCTCCAGTAAAACTATTTCCACCCTTTGTCTCTCAGACCTAATGGCTCCCTGTTAATGTTACCTCTGGGTACCTCAAAATCTGTTAATACTGCCCATATATTTATAAGTAGTATTTTAATTGAAATTTTTAATTGTAGCTACTGAGATGGATTCTATTTATTATCAGAACTCTGACTGATACCGGGAACCAAAAGTGGTTCCATAATCAATCCCTGTGGATAAGAATTCTTGAACAAGATTATCCTCTTATTTAATAAAAATAACCTCCCAGCTTGGGGTTATGGTGGAGGATGAAAATATGGTAACTGCTGTGTGCAGTGGCATCATGATTACTGAAGTTATTGCCAGCGGTATTTCTGACTGCAGCTGCTATCAGAGAGCAAATGTGATAGTTCAACTGGAGCAAATTAACACATTTCCTGGCATTTTTTATATGAAACTATTGACCTGGAAAATGGATTTTGTTCAATTCTAATTCGTAATTACAATTATTAGCAATTTTTTTTTCTTTGAGATGGAGTATTGCTCTGCCACCCAGGCTGGAGTGCAATGGCGCAATCTCGGCTCACTGCAACCTACACCTCCTGGGTTCAAGTGATTCTCCTTCCTCAGCCTCCCGAGTAGCTGGTGGTGTCCACCACCATGCCCGGCTAATTTTTTTGTATTTTTAGTGGAGATAGGGTTTCCCCTTGTTGGCCAGGCTGGTTTTGAACTCCTGACCTCAAGTGATCCGCCCTCCTCAGCCTCCCCAATAGTAGGCAGAATAGTATCCCTTCACTTCCTTGACTTTGTGCTATGCTGACTCTCTTGATATCTATTATCTTATAGTCTGGCGGAGCTTGGGGATCTTGATATATCATAGAATATCATGCTGGTTTATTATATACATGACCTTATGCTAATTTGATTTGGTAAGCAGGATGTAAAAAGTGGCCTACATGCCTTAGGAAGATATATGCATGCCAAATGATGGGAAATAAACTCTGACTGTTCAGCCAGCATATATGAGACATGAAGAGTCCAGAACTGATGACATGAGATATGTGGATGGACCTTACAGAATGGCCAAAGTGGGTGAAGATATTTGTGTCTCATCACATGGTACCTACTATAGAGGAAGATCTCAGAATGTAGGTTGACAAGATGATCCATCCTGTGGATATCAGATAGCCTCTTTCCCTCAATGACTTGTTTCATGAATTTATGCACAAAGTGACCATGTTGGCAGGGCTGAAAGTTATACATGGGCTTGGAGTGTGGATTTCCCCTTACCAAGGCTAATTTTGCTATTACTCTGATGATTGTCCACTCTACCAATAAATGAGACTAGTGCTAAGGTCCTGATAAGACACCATTTCCCAAGGTGACCTGCCATCATCAATCTAGAAGGGGTAACAATTTATCCTCAAGTACATGCATACAAATTCCTGTGGATTTATAGACTGCTCTGTTTATTGTCATGGTATTCCATACATTTCTGACCAAGAAATGGTGAAAGAACTATGTTAAAGGGCATGTGCCTAAGAAATTCACTAATAGTACCATGTACCATAGAAGCAGTGAGTGACTTGTTAAAGGGAGCTGGGAGAAAAAACCCTGCACAATTAGGATGTTTTCCTATAGGATGTAGCATATGCTTTAGATCAGCACAACTATTTATGATATCGCATAATTCTTTAGGCTTTTAAAACACCTGGTCACTGTTTCTCTCAGAACTCTTAAGAGTTGGCTTGTTCTAGGCCCCCCTTCCACTGATCTGAGCATTCTTCAGGAACTTTCATTTACATATACATGAAAATTGTGTCTCTAAAGTACCTCAAACACCATATATTGTCTACAATCAAGAGTAACAGCTTCTTAAAAGCTTTTAGTAGTTCAACCAAAACAATGCAAATATTTCTTAATAGTGTTGTGCTATTGTCAGTGTCTATTTCTTTTTATGTTTCATTAAAAAGTATATAAATACTCATGAATATTATTCTTTCATTTTGTAATAGCTCTTTTGTTAATATGAATTGCCTTCTTAGGCCCAATTCATGTTGTTTGCATTTAGTTCAAATTTATCTGATATTAATATTACTATTGCTTTATTTTTTCATATTAGTTTGTATCTTTGCTCATATGGATATACCTGAAGTACTTTATGTCTGAATTTATTATGTGAGTTATAAACTCCTTTTTATAATTGTACTTTAAGTTCTGGGGTACATGTACAGAATGTGCAGGTTTGTTACATAGGTATACACATGCCATGGTGGTTTGCTGCACCCATCAACCCATCATCTATATTAGGTATTTCTCCTAATGCTATCCCTCCCCTATCCCCCAACCCCTTCAGGCCCCAGTGTGTGATGTTCCCCTCCCTGTGTCTATGTGCTCTCATTGATCACCTCCCACTTATGAGTGAGAACATGCTATGTTTGGTTTTCTGTTCTTGTGTTACTTTGCTGAGAATGATGGTTTCCAGCTTCATCCATGTCCTGCAAAGGACAGGAATTTATCCTCTTTTATGGCTGAATAGTATTCCACGGTGTATAAGTGCCACATTTTCTTTATCCAGTCTATCATTGATGGGCATTTGGATTGGTTCCAAGTCTTTGCTATTGTGAAACCTTTTTGTGTGTGTGTGTGTGTGTGTGTGAGACAGGCCCTTGCTGTGTCATCCAAGCAGATTGTGCAGTGGTGCTATCATGACCCACTGTAGCCTCAACCTCCTGGGCTCTAGTGATCCTCTCACCTAAATGTCCTGAGTAGCTGGGACTACAGGTGCACACAACCATGGCTGGCTAATTTTTGTATTTTTTGTAGAGACAGGGTATTGCCATGTTGCCCAGACTGATCTCAAACTCCTGGGCTTAAGCAACTCTCCTGCCTCAGCCTCTCAAAGTGTGAGGATTACAGGTGGTGATCCACTGCCCCTGGCCTCCCTTATCTTTTAAGGCAAATTAAACTGGTTCGCAGCCAAAGTCATCCTAAATTATTCAAGGATGGTTTCAGATAATGGGAGGACATTCATATAACTGTAACCAGTATGGAGTAAAATCTGAAGATGACAAGCAGAGGATGAGAATGACCTGATCCCAACAGCATGAGCCTTAAGAGAAGGAAGTTTGGATTGGTGAGGTGAGAGGAATGATCTAGGAATAGCAATAGTCCAGGATACTAAAAGCCATTGCTACATATGTAATAAAAATAATTTGTTCACTTAACTATTGAATACCTGTAAAACATGAGAATTATGATCTGTGCTGAAGACACATGGTGGGCAAGAAGTAGACATGGTTTCTGCCCTTAATGAAGCTTTGAGTGCAGTAGAGGATATTGACATTAAATAATCACACAAATATAAAATTACATCAGCTACAACTCAAATTATATCTGCTGCAAACAAGAGGTTTAGATTTCTAGGTTGGGATGGAAAAAATGCACACAGTGAAAATAACTCCCTCTCATTTCAAATGAATATAAATGCTATATAAAATTATATTATTTCAAAATATAGAACTTGAGAGAGAGAGAAACAGAGAAAGAGACAGAGTAAGACATCTCAAGATATGAGAAACAGAAGGAATGTGTTTAGTGGGAGCTAAGGTACAAAGCCCTTAGAGGGCTCAGATGAGATACAAGTCCTTGGGACTGGGATTTTAGTGCCCTGTGTTGAAACCATAAGACTCAAATGCTGTGCTGTTTCAGAACTGGGTTCACTCTATAAAAGTGAACACTGGGAATGTGTTGTTCATGGATGAACTGAGAATCTCCACATATTTGCCCAAGTTTATGAATAAAAGTTAGGCATTTGTGCCTGGCTTTAGACCAGAGCCTCTATCTATACCTCACATAATGTGGGGCTCAGATTGCATTACTCCAGTTGACCAAAACTTCAGAATAGGAAGAAGGGAAGTAGGAACTTTGAAATAGCCATTGTGGAGAATGGCTGAGTCAATTACTGTTTTATAGCTGAACTCCTGTGACCTATTGTGTGACTTCCGCCAGCAGCACTTGGTGTGGACAGATAGGGAAGGAACAGATGAATGAATTCATTTGGAATCAGGGATTTGCCAGACCAGACCAAGGTGATGAACAAAACAGAGCTTAAAGAGAATTCTGACTACAGGAAGGAGTGTTTTTGAAATCCTGAGCTCTAGACATTAATCTGGAGACAAAGAAGGAAATGAAGAAAAGAGATGCTAAAAGAGTTATTATGTTACTGTTATAAAGAGGTTGCTGAAAATTCTGATGGGAGTGTTGAACAAGCAACAGTAAGGAAACGAGATTGTGGTCACAGATAACTATATACGATTTAGTAATTTTATAAGTGGATCGATTAGAAGTGCTAGTGATTAGCATGAGAGTACATGGCAGAAGTGGAAATGAGGAGGCCACGACTGATTAGGAGATCAAGGAGCTCAGAGCTAATGGCACAGACTGGGTCATCAATGTCATCTTCACCCATAGGTAATGTGGAAAGAAGACAGGAATTGAGGTGGAGATTAGACAGGTACCAAGATTTTAGAATGAATACTAGGGAAAGAATTGGGAGTATTGATATGAAATAGCAAGCAATAGGGTAGAATAAAGTGTAATGGAATAAGCCTCAGTGGAGAAGGTTTTTATGAGATGGTGGAGAAATGAAGTGGAAATGGTGAGCTACAAAAGGATATTGGCTCTACTTTCTGGTCCTATGGTAAATAGGATTAGTGAAAGTAAATGGGCCAGGCAGGGTGGGTCATGCCTATAATTCCTGCATTTTTGGAGGCAGGGGTGAGAGGATCACTTAAGCCCGGGAGACAGAGGCTACAGTGAGCCATGGTCACACTGCTGCACTCCAGCCTGAGCAACAGAGCAAAACTCTTATCCAAAAAAACAAAAGAAAAAAAAAAAGAAATAAGGTAAACAGCCACAGCTACTTCTAGTTTTCTTAGGAAAGAGCCAGATTTAAAGGCAAGAAAGTAGAGAGAGAGAGAACACGGAGGCAATAGTTGAAAATAAAGGGATAGTGGTCACTGGCTATAGAACAGTAATTCTAGAGGGAATGGTAGACAGTTTGAGATGTGAAGGAATGTAGAGAGGCTAGTTCAAGAGTAAGGAAGCAGCAACATAATGGGGACTTCACTCACGCTTTGACTGGTGTAAAGGCAATGAGAAGCCCCCTGTTTGTTTGTTTGTTTGTTTGTTTGTTTGTTTTGAGACAGAGTCTCCCTCTGTCATCCAGGCAGTGGTACAATCTCGGCTCACTGCAACCTCTGCCTCCCAGGTTCAAGTGACTCTCATGCCTCAGCTTCCCGAGTAGCTGGAATTGTAGGCATGCTCCACCACACCTGGCTAATTTTTGTATTTTTAGTAGAGATGGGGTTTCGCCATGTTGGCCGGGCTGGTCTCAAACTTTTGACTTCAAGTGATCCACTGCCTCATCCTCCGAAAATGCTGGAGTTACAGGTGTGAACCACCACGCCCAGTCCTCAGTGATCTTTTTGAGGAAGGTAGTCACGGGTCCTAGTAGCTAGTAGAATCAACTTCCTTGACTGAGCTGATGGTGAATCCAAGATCTGAAGATGAAACCAGCTCTCAGCTATTTAAGGAATGAATATTCCCTGCTAAGCATTTATTTAAACCTCACAATAACCTTGTAAGTGTAATTATTCTAATTTTACAAATGAGAAAACCGAGACTTAGAGAGACTAAGTTTATGAAGCCAGAGGTTGCCACCAGGGATTTTGAGCTATAATACTCTTGAAAGTTTTATTTGACCAACATGTTTTCAAAGGACAGACATGTATCTCAGCATCTAGAAGAGTTATACCTAAACCATCTTATTAGTTTTTAATATCTCTGGATTATTCCTGTGAACATCTAAATTTGCTAGCCTCATTTAAGCTACATATATCTGATTGCATATTTTGCATATTCTAAATCAATCATTTAACAAGAAATGTCAGGTTTCATCTCTGCCATGACAGTGTAACCACCCTTAACAACTCTAAAACTGGACAAAATATATAAGGCAATTGCTTTCAGGTACTGGACCACAAGAAATGCAGGATCATAATCCTCAAGAGAAGGAACATATATAAGATGAACTTCACATTTTCCCTGGATTGCTGCCTGGGGGCAATTTTCAGATGACTGAGTAGGGAAAGTAAAGCCCAAGCAGAACATAGCAGCCTCACTGAGCTAATGAAGTGGGAGTCAGAGCTTGGAGCTGCTGAAGCAGCTGGATTAGGGCTTGGGAGATGATGTAGCTGCACAAAGGAGGAGGGGTCGAGAAGTCTGCGTCGGGGAGTCCAGTAGGTTATTGGCTAAAGACTGAGCTGTACATACACAGGGTGCATCTCCACAGGTCCAGCGAACTGTAGCTGATGCAGGACTGAGCTGACTGGAGATAAGAGAGTCACAGAGGGTTGAGAGATGTTGGGTTTCTAGTCGAGACAGCGTTGAGAGCCCCTGTTGAGAATCCTGGACATTGAGATTCCAGAAATGCCCTAGGGAATAAGGACCATTCCTGTAAGTAAAAGCCACACCCTAAGAATAAGGGGAGCAAGGGGCAAAAAAATATTTTTTTGGTTTGATACAATGGCTGAAAATTCCTAAAATCGGTGATAAACCTAACCTACAGCTTCAAGAAGCCTAGAGAACTCAAATAGCATAAATTAAAAGAAAATCGAAATCAAACCTAGGTATATTACAGTCAAAGTAAAGAGAAATTTTTAAAGGAGCTATAGGAAAAAAAGACATTAAATATAGGAGGCCGGGCGTGGTGGTTCATGCCTGTATCCCAGCACTTTGGGAGGCCAAGGCAAGTGGATCATTTGAGGTCAGATGTTCAAGATCAGCCTGGCCAACATGGTGAAACCTTGTCTCTACTAAAAAATACAAAAATTAGCCAGGCGTGGTGACACGGCCTGCAATCCCAGCTACTTGGGAAGCTGAGGCAGGAGAATCACTTGAACTGGCGAGGCAGAGGCTGCAGTAAGCTGAGATTGTTCCATTGCACTCCAGCCTGGGCGACAGAGACTCTCTCTCAAAAAAAAAAAAAAAAAAAAAAAGCAAACAGAAACAACAACAACAACAAAACAGGAAAACAAGGATACAAAAGATGGCTGATCTATCATCAACAGCGGAGATTAAGAGGCAAGGGAATGTCATCTTTAAAATGCTAAAAAAATTCGGCATTTTCTTTAAAAGAAAAAAAACTATCTGAAATTATTTAGCCAGTGACTGTATTCTCTAAAAATGAAAATGATATGTAGACATTTTCAGATAAAGAATAGCTAGGTGAATTTGTATCCAGCAGACTTGCAATATAAGAAATGCTGAAGGAAGTTATTTAGGCTGAAGAAAATGATCTATCAGAAGAAAAGTTGATACAAAGGAATAAAAAGCACTGGAAATGGTAAATATTTGAGTAAATGTAAAAGGTTAACATTTTTCGTTCTCAATTTCTGTGAAAGACAACTGATGACTTAAAGCAAAAGTCATGGCAATGTGTTCTAGGGTTTACATCATATGTAGAAGTAGAATTTATGACAGTAACACAAAGAATGAGGGTAAATGAAATTATTTCACAAAACAACTCCACTTACAATAGTATAAAAATAAATACGGATTAGAAGACACGGGGGGGGCGGAGCAAGATGGCCGAATAGGAGCAGCTTCAGTCTCCAACTCCCAGCGCGAGCGACACAGAAGACCGGCGATTTCTACATTTTCAACTGAGGTACTGGGGTCATCTCACTCGGGAGTGCCGGACAATCGGTGCTGGTCAGCTGCTGCAGCCCGACCAGCGAGAGCTGAAGCAGGGCGAGGCATCGCCTCACCTGGGAAGCGTGAGGGGGAAGGGAGTCCCTTTTCCTAGCCAGGGGAACTGAGACACACAACACCTGGAAAATCGGGTAACTCCCACCCCAATACTGCGCTGTAACACCGGCACACCGGAGATTGTATCCCACACCTGGCCGGGAGGGTCCCACGCCCACGGAGCCTCTCTCCTTGCTAACACAGCAGTCTGCGGCAATCTAACCGCAAGGCAGCAGCGAGGCTGGGGGAGGGGCGCCCGCCATCGCTGAGGCTTAAGTAGGTAACTAAAGCCGCTGGGAAGCTGGAACTGGGTGGAGCTCACAGCAGCTCAAGGAAACCTGCCTGTCTCTGTAGACTGCGCCTCTGGGGACAGGGCTCAGCTAAAGGAGTAGAAGCCTGTGAAACGCGAACGACTCTGTCTGACAGCTTTGAAGAGAGCAGGGGATCTCCCAACACGGAGGTTGAGATCTGAGAAGGGGCAGTCTGCCTGCTCAAGTGGGTCCCTGACCCCTGAGTAGCCTAACTGGGAGACATCCCCCACTAGGGGCAGTCTGACACCCCACACCTCACAGGGTGGAGTACACCCCTGAGAGGAAGCTTCCAAAGCAAGAATCAGACAGGTGCACTCGCTGTTCAGCAATATTCTATCTTCTGCAACCTCTGCTGCTGATACCCAGGCAAACAGGGTCTGGAGTGGACCTCAAGCAATCTCCAACAGACCTATAGCTGAGGGTCCTGACAGTCAGAAGGAAACCTATCAAACAGGAAGGACACCTAAATCAAAACCCCATCAGTACGTCACCATCATCAAAGACCAGTGACAGATAAAACCACAAAGATGGGGAAAAAGCAGGGCAGAAAAGCTGGAAATTCAAAAAATAAGAGCGCATCTCCTCCTGCAAAGGAGCACAGCCCATTGCCAGCAACGGATCAAAGCTGGTCAGAGAATGATTTTGATGAGATGAGAGAAGAAGGCTTCAGTCCATCAAACCTCTCAGAGCTAAAGGAGGAATTACGTACCCAGCGCAAAGAAACTAAAAATCTTGAAAAAAAAGTGGAAGAATTGACAGCTAGACTAATTAATGCAGAGAAGGTCATAAACGAAATGACAGAGATGAAAACCATGTCACGAGAAATACGTGACAAATGCACAAGCTTCAGTAACCGACTCGATCAACTGGAAGAAAGAGTATCAGCGATTGAGGATCAAATGAATGAAATGAAGCGAGAAGAGAAACCAAAAGAAAAAAGAAGAAAAAGAAATGAACAAAGCCTGCAAGAAGTATGGGATTATGTAAAAAGACCAAATCTACGTCTGATTGGGGTACCTGAAAGTGAGGGGGAAAATGGCACCAAATTGGAAAACACTCTTCAGGATATCATCCAGGAGAACTTCCCCAACCTAGCAGGGCAGGCCAACATTCAAATTCAGGAAATACAGAGAACGCCACAAAGATACTCCTCCAGAAGAGCAACTCCAAGACAAATAATTGCCAGATTCACCAAAGTTGAAATGAAGGAAAAAATCTTAAGGGCAGCCAGAGAGAAAGGTCGGGTTACCCACAAAGGGAAGCCCATCAGACTGACAGCAGATCTCTCGGCAGAAACTCTACAAGCCAGAAGAGAGTGGGGGCCAATATTCAACGTTCTTAAAGAAAAGAATTTTAAACCCAGAATTTCATATCCAGCCAAACTAAGTTTCATAAGTGAAGGAGAAATAAAATTCTTTACAGATAAGCAAATGCTTAGAGATTTTGTCACCACCAGGCCTGCCTTACAAGAGACCCTGAAGGAAGCCCTAAACATGGAAAGGAACAACCGGTACCAGCCACTGCAAAAACATGCCAAAATGTAAAGACCATCGAGCCTAGGAAGAAACTGCATCAACTAATGAGCAAAATAACCAGTTAATATCATAATGGCAGGATCAAGTTCACACATAACAATATTAACCTTAAATGTAAATGGACTAAATGCTCCAATTAAAAGACACAGACTGGCAAACTGGATAAAGAGTCAAGACCCATCAGTCTGCTGTCTTCAGGAGACCCATCTCACATGCAGAGACATACATAGGCTCAAAATAAA
>NC_045447.1:27658650-27825194 GCF_002776525.5 Piliocolobus tephrosceles | reverse complement strand
AAAAAAAAAAAAGCATAGTGTAAATCTTCACAGCTTGGATTAAGCAGTGGTTTCTTAGATATAACACCAAAAGCTCAAATAACAAAAGAAAAAAAGATAAATTGGACTCCTTCACAATTAAAAACTCATGTGCTTTAAAGAATACTATAAGAAAGTGAAAGACAACCCACAGAATGGGAGAAAATATTGGCAAATCACTTACCTGATAAAGGATTTGCACCCAGAATGTATACAGAATTCTTAAAAGTCAACAAGTAACTCAACTGAAAATGGGCAAAGGATTTGAACAGATATTTCTCCAGAGAAAACACATTAATGTGCTGTCATGTGCAATGAGCACATGAAAACATGTTCAACATTTGTCCAGGTGCAGTGGCTCAGGCCTGTAATCCCAGCACTTTGGGAGGCTAAGGCAGGCAGGTCACTTGAGGTCAGGTGTTCAAGACCAGTCTGACCAACATGCTGAAACCCTATGTCCACTAAATTAGCTGGGTGTGGTTGTTCATTCCTGTAATCCCACCACCTCAGGTGGCCAAGGAAAAATAACTGCTTGAACCTGGGAGGTGGAAGTTGCAGTGAGTCGAGATCGTGCTACCGTACTCCATCCTCCAGCCTGGGTGACAGAGTGACACTCTATCTCAAAATAAATAGATAAATAAATAAATCATTAGCTATCAGGAAACACAAATGAAATACCACTTCATACCCAATAGAATAGCTAAATTTTTAAAAATAGACAATAAGGATTGATAAGGATGTGGAAAAATTGGAACCCTTATACATTGCTGGTAGGATTGTAAAATGGTGCAGCTACTTTAGAAAACAGTTTGGCAGTTCTTCTCTAAACACAGAGTAATCATATGACCCAGCAATTCTGCCCCTAGAAAACTGAAAACATAGGTTCACATAAAAATTTGTATACATTCTGAATGGTATTTTTGTTTGGAAAAAAACTTGTATACAATGTTCATGCAGAAATTTCATAATAGCCCAAAAGTGGATACCATCCAAAATCCATCAACTGATGAATGGATAAACAAAATGTGGTATGTCCATACAATGGAATATTATGCAGCAATAGAAAGGATTGAAGCACTGATACATGCTGTAACATGGTTTAAAAACATAATGCTATGTGAGAGAAGCCAAACACAAAAAGGCCACATACTGTGTGCTTCCCATTATATGAAATGTCCAGAATAGGCAAATCCATATAGACAGAAGATCAATTAGTGTTTGACAGAGGCTTGGAAAAGCAGGAATGAGCAGTAATTGCTAATGAGTGGGAGTTTCTTTGTAGGAATTTAAGTACTAATTAGATAATGATGATGACTGTATAACTCTTCAAACATATTACAATTGATCCACTCCTACACTTTAAAAGGGTGAATTTAATGGTATTTGAATTATATCTCAATTTTTAAACTTCTGAAGAACTCTATGGAAGGACATAAGGGCTCTTGCTTGGGATAGAAAAATTCAATATTGAAAAGATGTCACACCAACATGGCACATGTATACATATGTAACAAACCTGCACGTTATGCACATGTACCCTAGAACTTAAAGTATAATAAAAAAAAAAAAAAGAAAGAAAAGATGTCAACCTTCCCTAAATTAGCCCATAAATTCCATGTAGATCCAATCAAAATCTTAATAGAACTTTTTTCGACTTAACAAAATGATTCTAAATTTCTCTGGAAAAATTAATGTGAAAGAATCATTTAAAAGTCTGGAAAATATAAAATTTAGGGTGGTAAGGTTATAGACTTAGCTCTCCTGGATATTATGTTACACGTCTATATTGAAATGTTTAAAATCACATTCAGTGAGATATTTTTCAATTTTTAATTTTTAAAGTAATGCAAGTATACAGTTGGCCCTCTGTATCCATTAGTTCCACATCCATAGATTCTAACCAACCACAGATAAACAAATTTTAGGGGGAAAAAAAAGATGGTTGCATTTGAACTGACCATATACAGGCCTATTTTACTCGTCATTATTCCCTAAACAATACAGAATTAGCAACTATTTACATAGCATTTATATTATATTATTATAACTAATCTAAACATGACTTAGAGTATACAAGAGGATGTGCAAAGGTTTTATGCAAATACTACACCATTTTCTATCAGGTACTTGACATGGATTTTCGTATTCATGAAGGTCCTAGAACCGATCCACCCCCACCCCAGATACCTAGGGACAACCATGTGACTTTTATAAAGCAGTAAATCATGCAAAAGCAAATTAAAAAATAAATACTCCAATTATGCTTCTCCTTTTCCAATGCTAGTTTATTCTATTTCCGGCTGAAAATCTCTTGTTTCAATGTATCCTTATATACATGATTTCAAGTTACTTTTTCAGACTTGTTGGTTTCTCTGAATATAGGTTAATTTATGAATAGCCTCCTACAGTTTGACACCTAACCTGAATACATTTGATGTGGACTGATTGGCATAAGATAAAGGTCAATTTTCTTGTTATTCTAGTTACTTCATTTATATTAATGCATCCTAAAATCATATTAACCTTTTTGGGTAGCTGTCCCTTTGGCACTTGATACTTGGAATAAAGTGGCCTTACATTTATTTCTATTAAATTACATCTTGATCTAGTTGTCTCAATCCGTTGCATTTGGTGCAATAGTCCAAGATATTCATTAACTCTACTGGCTCTGTGATACCTGAAAATTTGAAAGGGACAATCTTTAGATCATAATCTAAGTCACTGATGAAAATGATTATTGGGATATCCTGGCGAACACAGACTGCAGCATAATATGAAAATCACCTTCTACCTTGTCAGTTTCCTTCATGCTTCTGATATCTAGCCCAGAGTGTGCAGACCTCAGTGCATTTAAGGGTCTCCTGGGCAGCTTGTAAATTCCCTAGACTCACCTCTAGAGATTTAAATTCAATAGTCTGGAATAGTGTCCAACAATTAGCAGTTAAAACTAACACCCACTTTTAGATTTACATAAGACTATTTGTCTGCATTGGTCATAAGCATGACAGAGAAGTCATGTCACAAACCTTGCTGAAGGTGTAGACATTCATATTCATATTAGGTCTTATAATATTTTACTGACAGTTTCACAGGATAAATATATTTATGTTATCTTAGTTGACATTTTATTATCTTCTATAATGAAATTGAAGACATTTTTATATTTTTCTTGGCCATTGAAAATTCCCTGCTGATTCTTTTTTTCCATTTATCAATTGCTGTTATTTTTCCCTAATAAATATGTAAGCTATCGCTGATATTTTTCATGCGTTATAAGGATTACAAATGGTTTTCTCAATTTGTTTGTTCTCAGTTTGTCATTTGTATTTTAACTTCTTATATTGTTTTCTTCTATAACAACTTTGTTTATATTTCTTACGCAGAAAAATCTAACAATTTTTGTAATTTCTGTCATTATTTGAAGTCATGCCTAAAAACTCTTTCTGTAAGATTATGTAAATATTCAATAACATTTTCTTTAGAATACAACCTTCGGTATTTTTATATCTTTGGTATCTTTATAATTTTTGAATTTTATGTATTTCTAGAATGCTTTTAGAATACAATTTTTGGAAAATCTGAATCAAGTATGTTAATTGTTGAAATACTAACAACTGAGAAATTGCTTATATGTAACATGAGATGAGACTGGTTAATTATACAGAATATCCATAAAATAGAATTCTATGTGGCAAATGAGATTTTGCTCCAAAAGGTAATTTTCTGACATGAAAATATTCACAATTTAATGTTAAGTGAAACAAAGCAGAAATACATACACACATTTCAATTCTGTTAAAAATATTGTATGTATGTGCATAAAAGGCAAAAAATTGAAAGGGAGACAAGACAGGTTGCTGTGATGTATGCAGAAATGTTAGCAGTGTTTGTCACTGTATAGTGGGGTAATGCATGTTTTCATATGTTGCTTACTTTTGACAGTAAACATGTTTTAACACAAAACACACGAAAATTAAAGCTAAAGCTATATACTATATTGAATTCTAATAACTTCAAGCAAAATAGAAAAATATGGTGAAGTATAAAGTGGGAATTACTTGGTTTTAGATGTACTGCATAATATTTGGAAGTTATTTAGACATTTTTCATTTTCAAAAACAACAGGACTGTGATCGTGAATCATCAATGCCCAACCACGTGAGTAATATAGCTACTTACAAGCACAGGTTTAACTACTACTTCTGTATTATGTGCAAATACAAATATGGCTGGGCACAATGGCTCACACCTGTAATCCTAACAGTTTGAGAGGCCAAAGCAGGAGGATTACTTGAGGCCAGGAGTTTGAGACCAGCTTGAATAATATAGCAAGACCCTGGCTCTACAAAAATTAAGAATTCAGCCAGGCATGGCAGTGCATACCTGTAGTTGCAGCTACTCAGGAGGCTGAGGCAAGAGGATCACTTGAGCCCAGGAGGTCAAGGCTACAATGAGCCATGATCATGCCACTGCACTCCAGCTTGAGCGGCAGCAAGACCCTGTCTCAACCAATCAATATTTAAAATATAAAATAAAAAATAAATAAATACCATCTTTTACTGAAATGATGGATTCAGCATGTTTCCTTAAACTCTTATGTTTAAATGATTTATGATTGTTACTATTATTTAGTAGAGATATAGCCTTGCTTCATTGCCAGGGTGGTCTCAAATTCCTGGACACAAGCAATCCTCTTGCCTCACCCTTCCAAAATGTTAGGATTATATTTGTCAACCGCCACACCCAGCCACATTTAAATGTTTATTAATAGTCAATTTAAAATGCAATTCTGGAATAAAAGCTCCAACGACATGAAAATTTAGGTGGCTATTGTGTTAGGGGGTCCCCAAGACCACCCGCAAGGTTTAATGGTTTGCTAGGAGGACTCACAGGACTCAGCATAAACCTATACTCGTGGCACAATTTATTATAGCAAAAATATCAAAGCAAAATCAAGTCTAAACCCAGAGGAAATCATGCCTAAGCTTTCAAGAATTATCTCCCATTAGAGTCACATCTGGTGTACTTAGTTCCTCCAGCAGCAAGCAGTGACAGTATGTGTGAAATGTTATCTATGAAGGAGGCTTATTAAACTCAGCACCCAAGATATTTACTGGGGGCTGGTCACAGTGGTTACCTTCTGCCTAGCATGTTCCAAAACTCCAGACTTCCAGCAGAAAAGTAGGTGTTCAGTGTACACCACATAGGTTGTATAAACCATCTAGGCATAACAAGCCACTCTTACCAGTTCTGCAAATGGTGGGAACTTTCCAAAAATCCAAGTTTCCAGACACCAGTCAAGGCCCTACCTTGCGAGCAGGTCTTTCTAATGACAGCTGTCTCAGAACTGTTGTGCTAACTCTTTTCTGTACATACATGTTCCCTCTTAAGGAACAGTTACCAAATTACCAGATATGGGAATCATGTACAAAAATGTGTTAGATTGGTCCATACTCAGTTAAACAACAGTAACAAAAAAGTAAATGAATAAAGTTTAATCGAAACTTTTTTTTTTTTTCTTTGAGACAGCATCTTGCTCTGTCACTCAGGCTGGACTGTAGTGGGACAATCATGGCTCACTTCAGCTTCGACCTCTTTGACTCAGGTGATCCTCCCACCGCAGCCTCCCAAGTAGCTTGGACTACAGGAGCTTATCACCATACCTGGCTATTTTTTGTATTTTTTTCTTTTTTAAATAGAGGCAGGGTCTCACTATGTTGCCCAGGCTGGCTTTAAATTCCTGGGCTCAAGTGATCCTCTCGCCTCTGCTTCCCAAAGTGCTGGGATTACAGGCGTGAGCCACTGTACCCAATCATTTACTTTTTGTAGCCCAGAAATAAATTGTTTGATAAGCTACCAATTTAGAAGAGATCACAAGACTACAATGCTTTCCTAGACTTGTCAAATTAATGCACATTCATTATAGAAAATGTGGAAAACCCAGAAAAAATATCAAAGAAATAAGATTCACTGAAAGCCCCAAATCATAGATTACCATTGTTAACTTTTTCTATGCATGTGTGTGTGTATATATGTATATTTACTTATATACACATATATACACATACATAGAAAATATATACATATATACACATGTAGAAAACATGTTATATACAAATTATATATTATAAAATATATATAATATACACATATATTAACATAGTTGATGCCACACTTCATATTAAATCTTAGTTACCTTCATTTTATCCATATCATTAATAATTCTGAAGAAACATTTTTAGTAATGAAAAATATTCTAGCTCTGGCTATAATTTCTAAAGTTTCCTCCCTTCTGTTGGATGTATAGATTGTTTCCTGCCATTCACATTTTTCCAAACCCTCATAAAAACTTTCAGTGCCTTCCTATTGCTCTTAGAATAAGGTCAACATTTTTAACAGTCAACAAGACCCCAGATATTTTAGGACCTTCCTCTCTCTACCCGTCCACTTCATTTTTTCCCATTTCTTCTTGACACTGAGTCACTATAACTGCCTTGGAATTCCTCAAATGTGCCACTCTCACCTCATGTTTTCCATATGTGTAGGGAACCCCCTACATTATATATCACAATAATCACAGTTTTAATTTGCCATATAATTATTTGAAATACCAATTTAAAACATGCATCCTTCCTCACATAGGTGGGAATTTTAAAGGCAGGGACTATATCTGTCTTGTTCACTGATATATTCTCAGCGGTAAATGTCTCTGCAACATAGACAGGGCAAAGATAATTAAAGGATAAATGCATAAATAATAGGATTCTACCTTTATGTTAATTTTTAAATAACTTAGTATATTTGATAACTTTATTCATTGGATTCCCAGATTTATCATTTTATTTTTGTCAACTTCCATTTCCTCTTTATGCCTGATTCTCTACAATGGTAAATAATTAAAAACCACTTAATTCTGCACAGGTTTTCCTTAATTCAGGCCTTTTACTTAACTATTTTATTAATTCTGATAATTTTTTGATTTATTCTTTAGAGTTTTCTGGTTACACAACCACAATGTGTGACTAATGATACTTTGTTATATTTGATCACATATTATTCTCATTTTCACTTTTAGCAGTTACATTTCAATTTTGAGTTAATACTTGACTCAATATAGTACTTTGAATCAAGAAATTTCATATTTTTTAGAATTTCCTTAGGATGTGTTTCACTTAATATGTTTTTAATAATCAATCTTTTTATGTCTTTTAGTGTCTGCTCTTTCAAATTTACAGAGGCTTTGTTATAGATAATGATGCTTACCTACATATTTGTTTGTTTTCTTCTTTTTATAGAGACAGACATTGCAGGATGTTTATTTGTTTTCAAGTTAGGATATTGGGCTAAAAGTTAGTGAGGGGACAATGGATTTTTCCCTTGGCTGGGTCCTGGAAGAATAGAGGGGCCTGGACTCCCTTGCAGGGCACAAGGTCAAAGACACACTAATTTGGAGATGTGAACCAGTTCCTGCAACTTGCAAGCAGGGAGTAAAAAGATAGATTCTCTGGAGGATCCTAGGAATGAAGAATCGGTTTTGGCTGGTGAACTCTGGAAATGTTCATATTTAATATCCAGGATTTTCTTTTATATGGCGAATCTCCTTTTGTTCTCTGGTATTGTTAGTAGAGTTTGCTTAATTGTTATAACCTGATCTTAGCTGGGCTCTGGGTATTAACTGATAGGACTATGTTCATATTTGGAATGAAATTGTATAGGGAGAGTAATCATGGTCTAAGGAAGCCAGTGAAGAAATAATACATTATTATCCAGAGATCAGAGATGCAGGCCAGAATGGGGCTGCTGGCCAAAGCACACAGTACAAACCAGGACTGATGTGGTGACATGGATATATTCTCCAGGGAGTCTCAGAGACCTTGGGACTGTGGTCAAACATAATGAGGGCACGGATCCTTTCATTTATAATTAAAGGGAAGTGCTACTTCTGACAACTGTAGAAGCCAGGAACCTCTGGATTACAAACCAATAAATTCTTGTAACAGGCAGTCAAGGAGACAGAATCTACTTTTCCAGATGCTTTTGTGCCTTCCTGCTGCACCGTCTATGATTACTGTTTTAAAGTTTTATTTCTAAATGCATTAATAATTTTTTTGAAAAAGCTAAATATAGATGAAGGTATAACAAATGTGGCAACTTTTTATATAGTAATATACACAGAGAGCCACAAAATATTTGTGTAACTAACTCTTCTAATCCTACTTAATGGAAACATTTTAAAATAACAAAAAATATAGAGGAAAGCATGAAAAAAGTAAAAGTAAATATGGGTTAACAAAAATGCCTTAAAACTTTGGAATAAAAATGTATTAATAGGAATAACACTGATTAATACTGATAAGGAAAAAACATGTTATTTAAACCATTAACACAGCATAAAAGTTTTGGAATCACATAAAAACTTGAAGAGATGAGTAAAACAAGCAGCAACACGAGTTCAAAATGGCCAATAATGTTCTAAGCCATTAAAAGTATTTAATAATTTACAATATTAAAAAGCATGAGGACAATAGTATATTCTCTG
This sequence comes from Piliocolobus tephrosceles, assembly GCF_002776525.5. Classification (NCBI taxonomy): domain Eukaryota; kingdom Metazoa; phylum Chordata; class Mammalia; order Primates; family Cercopithecidae; genus Piliocolobus; species Piliocolobus tephrosceles. The sequence continues at coordinate 27,816,637 of NC_045447.1, read as the reverse complement.
CAAAACACGCTCCCATGGCTCAGAGTTCCTGGTAGAATGGAGAGGAGTCCACCACTGCACCAGTGGGGCACTCTATCTTCGCTATCTATTCTTTATTACTTAGCCTTCATTAATTGTTCTTTATTATGCACTCTTCACTATTATGCTTATGTATGCTGAGGGTAGGGCTTCCATCTTACTTAGCAAACGGTAATAGCCCCTAGTAGTAGTTGCCTTTCATACTTGCACCTAAGTGCCAACACATGGAAATATTATGTGAAAAAAAGTGTCCATCACAGTGCAATTTATACCAGCAGAAAATGCAGATAACCTAAAATGCACAGGAGTAGGAAATAGTTAAACATCCCATCACCTTAGCTCAGTGACATATTTCAGAACTCTTAGAAAACCACGATTTTAAAGATGCAACCTGGGAAAATTCTTGATTGAATAGATGTAAAAACAATGTAAAATATACAGAGGTAATGAGCATATGTCAAATTTATAAAACATACGGAGAGCTAACATAAAATGCTAATGACAGTTGTTATGGTGACGGGTTACGAATTTTTTTCTACTTTTTTTGGTAGGGTGAAGTTACTTTTATAAGAAAAATTATGTGTGAAAATATAGATGAAGTCTGTTTGCATCCATGGTTTTTTGGGCCATAAAGTAAAATCCTTAAGGTAATCAGGGATATGTGACAGCCAGGTAGCCACAGAGTCCCATTTTCAGCCCTCCCAGCAGGTGCTTCTAAAGAGCTCAGAATCCCGAGACCTATGTATCATGTTGATTCAGCCATGTGAACGTTTTTGAGGAGGAATACCGAAAAGAGAATAGTCTTGTGGGATACATGAGTGATAAACCTCCAGAAGAAAAAGGGCAGTGCTGTAATACTGGGCAACTGCATACATTTTTATTTCCAGGTAAAGATCACCCTTTGAAAAAACTAAGGAGCCTGCCTGTCTGCAGGGGGCAAGCTTAAAATAGAATTATGTGAAGTGGTCTGGTCACCTTGTGATCTGTGGCAGAAAATAGTAGCAAAGAAAGAGACAGAAAACATCAGAATCTGAAATTTCACCAATTCATGATAACCACAGACCCTCCTGGACCTTCCCTGGGAAAAAAGGAACAGAGAAAGGGGAGGATATTCTGTCTTCCCCAGATTCCAGCCCATCCCTTTCCAATGTCCCGAGTCTACCATCTGTGAATTTATAACTCCACCCTTTCTTGCTAAGTTTCTAGTCTTCTCAGTTAAGCCTTCTGTAGCAAATGGATAAGACCTGGTGTGTTGTCTCCCTGTTAGTAATTAAAGTGACCTGAACAAAATTGCCATACATTTATTCAGCACACGTTTTGATTTCACTTCGTGCCCAGAGACATCTGGGGACTCTTATAGGCCAGTAATTTGATATCACAGGTAACCTAATCACTTGTGTCCCTTCAAATAGATATTAATAGGTCTATGTGTGACCTTTACTTAAAAACAAGGCTGAGTGCTACTGCACCAAGAAGACCAGGGTCACAGTTTTTAGCCTCTTCTGCACTGTCCCTGGACCAGAGACCCATTAACTATGACTCAAGCATGCTTCCTAGAAGGCAGTTCCTCCCATCCAGAGTGCTTATCTAAGCAAATACCCTCCAACCACCTACAGAACTCTCTCTGAGAGTAGTGCTAAGATTTTGTCCATCAGTTACAATCCCAGTAATGCTTCAGCACCCCCATGACTAGAGGCCCAGGCAGCTGTCGTGTTGGCTCACTTGTTTCCCCATTATAGGAAGTAAGCTCTCTGGGAAAAAAATCACAGTGGTTAACTTTGGGGGAGGAAAAAAAATTGTCTAGGAAAGAGCAAAAGAAACTTTCTGGGCAAGTCATGTTCTATATCTTATTATTTTTATTTTATTTTATTTTTAATTAACTAATTTATTTATTTATTTAGAGGCAGAGTCTTGCTCTGTTGCCCAGGCTGGAGTATAGTGGCGCAATCTCGGTTCACTGCAACCTCCGCCTCCCGGGTTCAAGTGATTCTCCTGCTTCAGCCTCCCCGGTAGCTGGGACTATAGGCGTAGGCCACCATGCTCAGCTAATTTTTTGTATTTTTAGTAGAGACAGGGTTTCACCATGTTAGCCAGGATAGTCGCGATCTCCTGACCTTGTGATCCATCCACCTCGGCCTCCCAAAGTGCTGGGATTACAGGTGTGAGCCACCACGCCCGGCCATGTTCTATATCTTAATAGGAGTTTGGGCTACACCAATGGATGCATTTGTTACAACTGAGGAAATTAACATGAAGATTTGTGCATTTCTTTGTATGTACATTTTACATCAAAAGAAACAATTATAAATGAATATTTAACTCTTGATGATACTCATGATACAGAATAGTAACGTTAGTATATTAAGGTCTGCAATTTTCTTTGAATTGCATAAACAAAAAGAGGATGGCTAGTAAGACTGTTAGGTGGATAGAAAGACTATTCGATGGATACATACCTGACAATGCAAGCATAGTAAAATGTTAATAATAGAATGTAGATAACGGGCATAGGGATGTTCATCATAGTATTTGTTCAACTTAGCCGTATGTTTGAAAATTTTGGATAATAAAATGCTGGAGGGAAAAAGAAATCAACTCATATCCTCAGGTTGAACGCTAAATAAATTAGGAAGTAACTATATTACATTGCTATATCAGTCTCCAGTGACCTCCTCCACTCCTGATCATTTTAAATATTTGGCGTTACAGCTTCATTCTCTCAAAAACAGAACAGGCTATGTTGTGTCGGTATACTGCTAACACTGTGAACATCACAAGGTTCAACTTCAATTACTTTGCCTAGAGTATGAGAGTATTAGTGAAGATTCTTTGGTTGTGATCAGAAACTGACTCTAACTTAAGCAAATGAGGAATTTATGGGAAGGATATAGGGAAGCTCACAGGACTCACAGGATTGAACGAGGCAGAGAACATACAGAAGCTAGACTGCTCCAGAGAGTGTAGTAGCAGGAAGTGTAGCATTGCCCCAGGGACTGACGCAGTCATGAAAGAACTCCAATAATTAACAGACTTTCGCCATTCTGCTCATAATCTAATATGCAGATAATTTCCAACTGGTCTTCCTTGCCCATTAGACTGTATACAATGGAGAAAAATCATTTCCAAATGGAAATTCAGATGCTATTACCAAAAGAAACTAGAATGGATGCTAAATGGCCTAAAATCAAAGCAAAAATTAAACACTACGAATGGACTCACATTTTTCTGTCACCCCTTAACAAGACACTAAATACCATTTACTTACTAAATACCACTCAGTTTTTCACTTCCTTCTGCCTCTCTTGTTTTGTAATTCCAACTCTGTCTTGTGACCATCTTAGTATTTCAACCAAAATTTCCTAGGTTCTATCTGCTCCCCTTCTCATCCCCAGAATCCAGTATTTCACAAGGAAGCTTAACGTCTCCATACCCACTACCAGCACTGACTTAGAATTTAATACTTCCCTAGTTCACATCCCAGATCCCACACTGGTACATCTCAACCTACATCACTTGGGGTATTTGGATTTATTTTCCGATTGCAAAGCTCTTCTCCGGATATTAGTGAAGATGAGACCTAGGTCCATCTGGTTGTCCAACACATCACAGCAGAACCTGAGCAAGCCCAGGAACCAGCCTGACTCCCCCTAGTGCCACTCTAGAATAGGAGTTTTTAACAAGTGCTCTAGAATGACTGCTTCATAGGAGAGCTGTCACCTAGACACACGAGAGTAATGAACATATGTAAAGCAAGGTAAGTCATTTTAAGCAACTGGATTTGCAAGAACTAACCAGTTCATCCAGAATTTTTGAGTAGGGAACAGAGACTTGGCTCTAGAGCTGCACATTTGGGCCATGTTTATGTGAGTCAGGAGAAAGCTTGACTCCAAGGCTGACATACTAGCACAGTTGTTGCTGTTGCCTTTTGGGGTAATTTGGAGCACACCCAGCAAGAATTGGCCCTGCAGCGTGGGAGGCCAGAGGCCAGCTAGAGTTGTTCTTTCCATGGGTACCACACCCCTGGATTTTCAGGGTGTTCTGACACCCCTGGCTCCATTGTGAACAGGCACACCCATCAGCAGATAGTAACCTAGGGGGTTCCCATCACCACTTGATTTTCCAAGGTCTGACTTCATTTTCTCCAGGGCATTTTCCCCTCATTTTCCTGGTTGCAGGGGACCATAGCTGCTTTTTTGGGTTATGTTTGGCCCTCAATATGGAATAATAATTGGGTTAAGAGTCTACAGCTGCTTATTCATATTTAGAAAATGTTTCTTCTAGTTCTGGCTTCATAAATTATTAATTGCCTGGGTTGGGGAAAAATCATTCAAAGATCTCTAAATTGTAGTTTCTTCACCTGTAAAAAAAAAAAAAAAAAAAAAAAAAATCTATCACATCTACTTCAGATGGCTATGAGAACTGAATGCCATCAAGTTTGGCCATTCAACTACAGGCATCTAATGTGTTCCTGATAAAATCACAGAAGTTCTACACAAAAAAATATATTTAACTTTTTAAAAATTGCAAGTCTGGTGTTTACCTTCAATCTTTTTAGATTGCTTTAAAAATATATAAAAGATTAAATGTAATGATTATTAAAAGGATACATAAATCTATAGTTTTTAAATAAAGAAAAATTAAAAAAATTAAAAATTACCTATAACCTCACCATTGTATGAATTTTGGAAAACTTATCTAATAAGATTAGCATCAACGATACATGTTGTTTTGTAAACTATATTTTTGTTTCACAATATGTTGCAAATGTGGACATGTGAAAAACAGTTTGCAAAATGTGAAATATCTTACAAATGTTTCCAATTACTGTCACTTCTACTTTTACTATCAGTTACTTTTACTATTGACTCAGCAAAATGTATTCATTTTCTTACGACAGTGATTACTTGTAAGATTATATCTCCATTCTTAAAAAGCCATATGGTATTTAAAAGAAAACAAGCCAAAATATACAAAATGCTGAGCACTAAACATTAAACTCAGAGTCAGAGTTTAATGACTCTGAAAAGGACTCACTGATGTCAACTTGTTAAAGCACTGTACTCTAATGAAGAGGAGTCTGGGGTTTGGAGTCATATATACTTGATTTGAATCCTAGGCTCTGCTTCTTTAAGTCTCTGCTTTTATGCTTATTAGCAAAATAAAATATAGTTCTTATCCTAAATTTTTCTTAATTTAACACTTAAAACACTTACACATAGAGAAATAGTAGCTACCTCAAAATATTACTACATACAATCAGGCACAGTGGTTCACACATGTAATCCCAGCACTTTGGGAAGTTGAGATGAGAAGATCCCTTGAGTCTAGTTCAAGACCAGCCTGGTCAACATGGTAAAACCCTGTCTCTACAAAAGATACAAAAGTTAGCTGGGCATCGTGATGCATGCCTGTAGTTCCAGCTACTCAGGAGGCTGAAATGGGAGGTTCACTTGAGTCCAGAAGGTCAAGGCTCCAGAGAGCTGCGATCACACCACCACACTCCAGCCTGGACAACAGAGTGAGACCTTGTCTCAAAATAAAAGAAAAAAAATACTGCATTATTAACATTAGATCATAAATATTTAAATAATAAAAATAGGCCTTCAAAAATGCATACTGAAGATGCTATGGTTTTCAAGGTTTTATATATGTGACATATATTGATATATGTAAATATATGATATATATGATATACTGGATATACTGATATATGTGATATATATATATCAGTATGTATGATATATATCAATATATTTTATATAATCATATATATGATATATATAATTATATTTATAATATATTTATAATATATAAAATCTATAAACATAAATTTTTACAAATATATGAATTTATATTTGAATATTTACATAATTTATGAAATTATAAATATTAATTATACATGCAATTATATATTCATGATATATATCACATATATATCATTATATATCACATATATCATATATAATTGTATATCACATCGATTGTATATAATTATATGTATAATTATATTATGTATTTATACAATATATAGATATATCAATATATAATGCATCAGTATATTAGATATATACAAATTATCATAATTTATAAATTATGATAAATTATAACAAATTATGATAAATTATCATGACAATGATAATATGTAAATTTTCAGCTATTTTATTAAAGGAAAACAAACACAAAAGGCCCTCTACTGGCAACTGTCCCTCAGAATGAGCACTCCTCATCCAAAAGGGATGGTGGCCAAAAGTTCAATAGTATTTTAGGAAGAAACTTGATAGTATGTAGCAAGATTCCTTAAAAACTGATAGTTATTTACCAATAATTTCCATGTTAAGACTACTTTCTTATTTACTTACCTAGAGACAGGGTCTCACTCCATCACCCAGGCTAGAGTACAGTGGCACAGTCTCAGCTCACTGCAGCCTGAACTTCCTCGGTTCAAGTGACCATCCCACCTCAGCCTCCTGAGTAGCTGGGACCACAGGTGCACGCAACGATGCCCAGCTAATTTTTGTATTCTTTGTAGAGACAGGGTTTCACCATGTTGCCCAGGCTGGTCTCAAACTCCTGGGCTCAGCTATCCATCCACCTTGGCCTCCCAAAGTGCTGAAATTACAGGCATAAGCCACCATGCCCAGTCTCTAAGACTATTTTCTAACAAAATTTAAATTATAGAATTTTTAATTATAAATTTTACAGTTTTTATAATTGGTTATTATATCTTCTGTTAGTGAAAAATGATTTAAATATCTGACAATTGGCTGGGCGTGGTGGCTCAAGCCTGTAATCCCAGCACTTTGGGAGGCCGAGACGGGCGGATCACGAGGTCAGGAGATTGAGACCATCCTGGCTAACACGGTGAAACCCCGTCTCTACTAAAAAATACAGAAAACTAGCCAGGTGTGGTGGCGGGCACCTGTAGTCCCAGCTACTCGGAAGGCTGAGGCAGGAGAATGGCATGAACCCGGGAGGCGGAGCTTGCAGTGAGCTGAGATCCAGCCACTGCACTCCAGCCTGGGCAACAGAGCGAGACTCCATCTCAAAAATAAATAAATAAATATCTGACAACAGGGGAATAACTAAAAAATATCTGTCCATTCTGTGTAATAATTAAAATATATTTAAAGTAAATGATAACATTAAAAATGTGTTATAATGTATTAATGCACATTTAAGAATATTTCGTGGACCTCATGTTATTCTGTTTTCTCAGGCTTAAACAAGATGTTCATGCAGACTTTATTTTTGTCTACAATCAGAATATGTAGCTTATTTTCATTCTTCTTCCATTCATTTCCATTCTGACCAAATCTCCATCTCAGAAATACTAATGTACAGAGACTTTTAGTGTAACTCGAGGCCTCAGACTGCAATAGAAAATTGGTGCAGTCTAAAGATTTATTTTGTTCAGATATACTCCCATAGAAGCCTTTCCTGTACCCTCCATATTCGTTTTCTTTCCTGACATGTAACTTCTTCACCTGAAGCAAACACGCATCTTGGGAAATAACCCATCACTGTACTCCACTCCTTTAAGCTATGCAACTGCAGTAGGAGGAGGAAGAGGAGACAGGAGGAGGCAGAGGAGGAAGGAGGAGGAGGAAGGAGAAGGAGGAGGGAAGAGGGAAGAGGAAGGAGGAGGAAGAAGACATCTGAGTATCTCCGCTAGGCGTGCTTGCTCATACCTGTAATCCCAGCACTTTGGGAGGCCAAGGCAGGCAGATCACCTGAAGTCAGGAGTTCAAGACCAGCCTGGCCAACATGCCGAAACCCCGTCTCTACTGAAAATATAAAAAATTAGCCGGTGTGGTGGTGGGAGACTATAGTCCCAGCTACTTGAGAGGCTGAGGCAGGAGAATCACTTGAACCCAGAAGGTGGAGATTGCAGTGAGCTGACATTGCACCACTGCACTCTAGCCTGGGTGACAGAGCAAGACTCTGTCTCAGCAAAGAAGGAGAAGGAGAAGGAGGAGGAGGAGGAGGAGGAGGAGGAGGAGGAGGAGGAGGAGGAGGAGGAGAAGGAGAGGGAGAAGGAGAGGGAGAGGAAGAAGGAAGAAGGAAGAAGGAAGAAAGAAGAAAGAAAGAAGAAGAAAGAAATCTGAATATCTCATGGGTAATAAGAGTTTAAGAGGGAGGAAAGCATATTTGACACTCTTACAAAAGAATTCACATATGAGATCAGGAGGGAAATTGACCTTTTTCTGGCCAATAAATCTTTTGTTTTGTGAAGATCAGATAGTGGAAAATCAAAATCTCTCTCTGCTTTATTTTCCAGCTTGCAGTGCTCAGTAGCATTAGTAAGGAAGTCTGTATAGGTTATAATCTTTTAGTTTCAATCCAGCCTCTGTGTCATTGCATCTGGTAGAAGTTAGTTCTCTTCTCTGAAACATGCTCTCCTATTATCCATAGTTCACATGATATTTATTAATTTAGTTTTATTTGGTTTTAGGGTCCTTATCTAGTTAGTTTTCTATACCATTAAAACTCTAATGGAATATTGGGAAAGGATATATGACACACTGAGTTTTAAAAGCAAATTTGGTAGCATCAACTTTAAGTAAGCATTGTTAAAATAAACAGTTGCCATGACCTAGGAGTGTTTAAAACATCTTGACCTCAGATTACTGCTCCAAATTAGTTGCTGAGAGTATCTGATTGTAAATAGTTTTTATATTTCTTTGAAAATTCAAAGCATATCACTTTAATTATATAATTTCTTTTCATAAAAACCTATTTGCAGTTCTGCTACTCATATCCATTTCTGCATTTGTCTTTCACTAGACTGATGGTCCCAAGGAGAACTTAATTGAGACGACTGGAGAAACAGGTAATGTAAAAAGAGAAAAATAATTTTGTTTTTCTTGTGGGTTTTTTAAAATGGTGACACCAGCTGAGTTTGATTAATTTGCTTCAAGGACAAAAAGTTCATTGAAAACAGCAGAGACGGCTTCTGGGTGTAGACAAATGGAAATGGCAGCCAACAATGCATTAATACAATTTCAGGTTTATTTACCTACAGAAAGCTTAGAGGTTGGGAACTGCATGCAATACTGCAAACCACTAAAAACACCATAGAAAAATGAAACAATGGCAGCGGCACACCAAGCGGTTTCATTAAATATAAAACCATGAATGCAATTTAATTGGGATTTCCTTCCAGGGCTAGCAGTGAAGACTCTTCCCCTGTCACAGCTGTGTCTTGCTTATGTGTGAACAGCTACATGCTGAGGGTCTTGCAGGCACACTTTACATCAAAGCTGTAAGTCAAGCTACTCCAGTGACTCTAAAGCAATTTAAATAAACACCCCTCAGGGGAAAGAGGAAAAGCTGTGGTTGAGAAAAATGCAGTGTTTGGAACAATGAGAAGGGGCAGATATCACAGAGAACCACCTCATCCATCCCACATGACAGGGCCAGGGATGTGACTTTCCCAAGTTTCTCAGAACCAGGCTGTGGATAACACAGGAATGCATGGCCCAGGTCACCTTTCAAGAAAGGACTTGCTGCCCAGCTAAGGGGAATGTAGTCATTGGTGAGCCTCCAACTGACAGCTTCTTCAGGGTCAGCCTCAGCTGCCTAGAGTTGCTTTGCCCAAAGTCTTACCCTTCTCAGAGAAGCCTCAGATTGGTCATTCAATGACCAAGGAAGAGGGGAGTAGGCTCAGCCATTACTGACACAGTATCATTCCAGGTACCACAATAAAATTTAAAAAGAAAAATGTATGAAATTGAGAAATAAAAGTAGAGCTTACTACCAGATGACAGGATTAATATATAAAGCACATTCTGTAAAATCTTGTACACTAAATAGCAGTAGTCTACAAATTTGAGCTTAGTAAGAATTGCAGCCGGGCATGGTGGCTCCCGCCTGTAATCCCAGCACTTTGGGAGGCCGAGGTGAGTGAATCACTTCAGGTCAGGAGTTTAAAACCAGCCTGGCCAACATGATGAAACCCTGTGTCTACTAAAAATACAAAACTTAGCCAGGCGTGGTGGTGCATGTCTGTAGCCCAGCTACTCGGGAGTCTGAGGCAGGAGAATTGCTTGAACCTGGGAGGCGGAGGTTGCAGTGAGCTGATATTGTGCCACTGTACTCCAGCCTGGGTGATGGAGCAAGACTCCATCTCACAAAAAAAAAAAGAAAAAAAGAATTGTGCCCTCTGGATTAGTAATGAATGAATAAATGCATGATTGCATGAAATATGTAATGACTACAAAGATTAGGAATGTAACAATATTTGAAGATATTGAAAAGACCTGTCAATTCAGGTTGTAAAGAAAATCTTCCAAATATTCTTCGCAAAATAATCTACAAATTTAATGCAATTCTAATAAAAATTCCAAAGGGTTTAGGAAACTGACAAAACCATTCTCAATTTCACCTGAAGGCAAAACAGACAGTAATAGCCACAGTATTAGTTTTTATTTTCTTTTTTATCAGGCAGTCTCTTGAGCCAGAGTAGGCTCAGAGACTCCTGCTATAATATTTTGAACAACAAGAATAAGCAGGGGGAATTGCATTACCAGATTCTAAAATATAATGAAACAATATTAAGAACAATATGAGACATAAACAGAGAAGACAGATGATACAATCACACTAAGTGATGAGACAGAAACAGACCCAAGCACACATTAGAATTTAATACAAAACAATTATTTACTGCTTCTCATGATTCCAAAATTTGGGTAGGGCTCAGAATAAACAGTTTATTTCTACCTTACATTGTGTTGATTACAGCAGCTCAACTGTGGCTGGAGGTTTCCAGATGGGTTTTTTTTGTTTTTTTTTTTTTTTTTTTTTGGACAGGGTCTCGCTCTGTTACCCAGGCTGGAGTGTAGTGGCGCTATCATAGTTCACTGCAGCCTCAAACGTCTGCCTTTAAGTGGTCCTTCTGCCTCAGCCTCCCAAAGTGCTGAGATTATGGGTGTGAGCCACAGCTCCCAGCCCCCAACTTGTTTTATGATGCTTTTATAACCTTGATTCCAAAAACATACTCAAGTACTGTGAGAAGGAGAAAGGAGAATAAGCCACATTTATTTTAAAACATAAATTTAAAAGTACCTACATCAATTACTATTAAATTGAACCAGCAATGTATAAAATAAATAATGCATTGAGTCCAATTTCAGATGAGTTCACACCAGAAAACCTAATTAGCATAATTCAATTACTTTAGCAAAAGAAAAGAAAACAAATGAATATTTCAATGGATGGGGAAATTTTATTTTTATTATTCAGAAATAATTCACAATTTTAAAGAACTCCTAGCAAATAAAAATTAAAATGAACTTTCTTAACCTGATAAGCAGAATCTAATGAAAGCTTGCAACAATCACCCAAAATGGCAAGAAGTGAGATCATTCCCTTTGAAGATAGGAACATGATAAAGACACCCACAATCAGTACTTCTATTCAACATTGTACTGACCCCAGCCAGAAGCAGCCAGAAGGGTAAGGAAAGAAGAAAAGATAAGTGGCATACAGGTTGTAGAGAAAGAAACAAAACAATAATTATTTTCTGATAGCTTTTTTTTTTTCCATCTAGAAACTCCAAGAAACTCTTCAAATAAATGATCAGAAAAAACAATACAGTTTAGATAGTTGAATAACAGGTCACTATATAAAGTTAATGACATTCCCATACATTAATAATTCAATGAAATTGGTATGGATCATTCAAACAGCAACATAAAAGCTATTATAAATTACAAATAAAACACATCTTAGTCCCAAATAAATCCTCATGAATTAATATTAATATTTTTAATGAAACTATAAATTATAGGTGAATGAAAAGAGATTTTCTAAAAGTCATAGGAGTCATAAAGCAGATGATCGACAAATCAGATTCCATAAAATATGTTAAATGATATAAAAATATCATTAACACTTCAGTGACAAACTAGAAAAATAGCCACAAATAAGACAAAAGGTTAATACCTTTAATATACAAAGCACAGTTATATAGTCATCCCTGGTATATGTGGGGGGATTGGTTCCAGGACTCCCCCATACCCAAACCCATGCATACTCAAGTCCCACAGTCAGCCTTGTGGAACCTGTATATATGAAAAGTCAGCACTCCATACTCAGGTTTCGCATCTGTGAATACTATATTTTTCATCTGTGTATTTGTTGAAAACAAATTGCATATAAGTAGACCCTTGCAGTTTAAATCTTTAAATCTTGCATATAAGTAAACCCTTAGAGATTTAAATACTAATGTTCCAATGGAAATGTTAGCAAAAAAATATGAGCAAGTAAATTCAGGCAAGAAAATATTACTAATAAACATGTAAATAAAATTTAGCCTCACCATTATAAAGCAATTGCTTATTAAAATAGCAGTGATATGTTACTTTTCAAAATAGAAAATGACAACCAAGGAAAGGTGATTTGTGTGTTATGAGATGAGTCCTTTTATACGCCGCTGTTGGAAGTTGAAGTTGCATAACCACTCTCCAGACAATATTTAGCACAATTTAACAGTATCTATTACTTGACCCAGTAATTCTATATCTCTTATATATCCTGAAGAAATAAGAGTGTGTGAGTGTGTGTATGTGTACAAAGTGCCCCATGACACTAAACTATAGAAACACTAGATGTGCAAAAAATGTGAAATTATAACTCACCAATAATGATTTCGAATTTTAACATGTTTGGGAATTCTTCTTCAGGGAGAATTTTGTGCAGAAGCCCAATATAAAAATTACTCAAACGTGAACTCTGAAAAATCCAAGGGGATCCTGGAGCCAGTTGGCTCAATTACTGCGCTCCCAATTCCTGCTTCCCCAAAGCCCTTGGTAGCCCCCAAGACTCTCATCTCTATAAATCCTCAAGATAACATGGGAAACTGGAAAAAAAAAAAAACACTGCTTTATAATATTATAAAACTATTGAAATCATATCTTGAAAATTTGTAATCTTGTTGAGTGAAAAAGTTCAAGATATCACATAAAAATTAATATACAAAATTACATTCTGTATGATTCCAACTAGATAAATATACGTATGTAAATATCCAGTGACTCCTTTTGTTTGGGTCTTTATAGTCATCTGTATTTTTCTACTAAGACTATGTATTCCCTTCATAATTAGGGGGAAATGGGAAATCACAAACAAACATGTAGTTTCCACTCAGGCCCATTAGATCACGATGGAATTATTATATGCATCTGTAGAAAAATAAATCTTGGAATTTTAAAGAAAATTTTATTAGAAACAGCTAAAATGCTCTCCAATAATCTACCTCTGGGACATTTATCTTCAGCATTATTCAGGCACATCTGAAATCAATTACAGCCCCCACCAACTGGCTTCAGGAACCTCTGTGTTCCTCCAGCCATCTCCACAGCAAATTGCCTCAGCTGTGGTCAAAATCAAACTTTCTCAGTTGCCTTGATTGACCTAGAAATGTTTTATGTAATTTGCCATTATGTGAAAGGGAAACATTTGTTAGAAAATAAATCTTTTTTTAACTTTGTCTTATTAAAGTGGTGCCAAGAAATATTCTCCATCATTTAGACACCAGAAGAAAAATAACAAATAACAAATAAATGGAATCTCCAAAATAAAATCAAAGAAAAGTCACTGCTAGCCAGTCTCTAGAGATACAAAGTGAAGGGTGATTTGATTTTTAATCTTTGAATACCAGAAAGAGGCCATCTATAAGAACTGCATATACAGAAATAACAGGTAGAACTTTTGTTTTTCCTTCCTTCTTTCATTCTGTAAACATTTACCTAGAAATCTATAATATGAAGATATTGTACTAGGGACCTGAGTTAGAAACTCATGCATAATGAGGTTAAGGATAAAAGCAGAAATGTAAAGAAATAATTACAGTTTATTTAAGAGTGTTATAATAAAGATGTGTGTAAGATGTTCCAGAAAGTCAAAAGGGAAAGCCAGTAATTTCTTTCCTAGGAATGAAGGAACAGGGGAAAGAAATTGAGAAGCAAGAATGGGAGGAGGGGATGGAGGCAGAAATATCCAGTGCTTCCCAGAGGCAATGACAATATGATAATCCTTCATAAAAGGCAGGAAAATAAGGGAAGTATGTTCCATAAAAAGAAACTGATCAAATTTTACACTGATGATCATGTATCTCAAATGGGCCATTAGAGCCTCCTGGTAATTCAAGTGTATTTTTTTCAGTTCATTCACTCAATTTCTAAGATGATTGGTTTGTGCCTTTTTTCTCTCCTCAATATCCTATGTTGACCTGGCACAGTAGCTCATCCCTATAATCCCAGCACTTTAGGAGGCTGAAGTGGAAGGATCACTTGAGGCTAGGAGTTCGAGACCAGCCTGAGCAACAGAGCAAAACCCTGTCTCTACACAAAATTTAAAAATTAGTCAAATATAATGGTGCATACCTGTAGTCCGAGCTACTCAGGGGACTGAGGACAAGAGGATCGCTTGAGCTAAGGAGTCCGAGGCTGCAGTGCACTGATTGGGCCACTGCTCTCCAGCCTGACCAACAGAGCAAGACATTGTCTCCTAAAAAAAAAAAAGAAAGAAAAAATATCCCATGCATCCGCCCTGTGTTCTCTTTCAGATGATAACACTGTTTCCTTTTTCACTGAGAAAACAGAAGCAATCAGAATAGGCATTGACATGCACCAGCTACCACATCTACTGATATATTGGTATATGTGCCTTGTTCTTAGCAGTCTGGGGCTGTGAATGACCTGTTGGTGTCTGAGCTGAGGCCACACCCTTCACTTGTGCAGTAGATCTCATCCATCTTGCCAACTCAATAACAACACTGCTTCAACAATTGTTCCCTCTCGCTCCTGCATTTCAATTCCCTCTCTGCTCAATCATTCATACCAGCATACACAAATGCTAGAAGGTCAAACAAAACCCTCATTTACCCCAGCTACCATAACACATCTCTGCCTTTCTTTACTACAAAACTTCTATAAAAGCTTACCTATCCATGGTGCCTCCAATTCTGCTCTTCCCATCCTCTCTTGGATGCATTCCTACCAGGCTTTCCTCCCAACCACTCTGCTGAAGCAGCTTTCATAAACATCATCAGTTCATCTCAACCACTTACACTCTATCCCACACACCCCTCGCACTACCACCAGTTGACACCTGTACATTTACTTGCTCATTTGTTGTTAACTAATTAGGCTGTACACTCTATCCCAAGAGCCCAGAATGTTCTTCAGTACACAACAGGTACCCAAAAAAATATTTGTTAAATGGGTTAAATGGGTCTTAGCTTGTGATCATTTACTGTATCAATTATCTCAATGTAAACAATGCTAAAAATCTTTATTGTACATATTATTCTATATTCTTGACTTCCTGTACTTCTCAAAAAATTTTGATAGGCCCAAAATATTCATGTTGGGGTTTTGCATGAACTTAAATATATAAATTAACCCAAGGAGGATTGAGAACATATTGGATCATCCTATCAGAAACAATGATTATATGATTTAACATTTTTTAAAGGCTGCAACTGCTGCCGTTAATTTCCATAGGTAAAGATCATCTGGGAAATATTTAAACTTTTTTTTGAAACAAAGAGCAACATAAAGGTAACTCAACTTTTCAATACCTGTTCACCTAATTCTGATCATGCAAATATCAAGTTGGGGAAGAGAAATTCAAACTCAGCTATTGGGCTTTAAAATAATGTGCCCCAAAGGTCCATGCTATGACCTGGGCCTCTGATGGGGTGATTGAAAGAGACAGTAGTATCATTAGTAAAGTAAGGCCTACAACACACACACACAAAAAAAGATTTGGGATGGAGAGTGTGAAATTGTTTAATATTTTGCAAAATAAGCATAACATTAGAAATTGCCTGCTTACTCAGAGGTGAGTAATCTGGCAGTCTCGGATATCTACTACACAATCCAGAATAAGAAATGGAACAACCACAGTCTCCAAATGACCTAAACAGATGTCACAAAGTCCCAGCTTACCGAGGCAGAGTCTAGCAGCTTCTCTCAGAGCCACGTGTTTAGGGTGAGGTATTCCATCTAAAGAGAGTAGAAGCAACCAACTATGAGGATGGTACCAGAGAGAGCACGCCCACACACATATACGCACACAATTTCCAAAGGCCTTTGCAAGAACTCAAATGACCTGGTCTAGTCAGCCTTAGCACAGCTCTTCACACCTCAGTAGCCTTTTAAACATCAGCAGTGACTCTACAATGCAGCCGAATACAGGGTAGTGCCAGTCAATGTCATTCAGAACAAAGATCTGAGGTTGTGAAGACGAAGTTGTATTCAGCATCTTCTTTTCAAGAAGGCAGGCAGATAACTCATATAGTCCAGAAAGATATCCATAAAATCTGTTCACAAGTGTTTAAAACTGGCATTTGAGAAGGTAAAATTTCTGGATATTTGTTTAATAAAAGATCTCAGTCCCCAACCATGCTGGATAAATGGGACACTAGTGTACTTCTCTAAAGGATAAAAAAGAATAATGGACTTAATTTTTAAATGTTTGACTCATGCCAAATGTATTTGAGAGGTAATACATATCACAACTCCAGCATCGTGAAAGTAACATCTGATGTCAGCAATCTAATGTAAGCTTGTATTCACTGGTCCAGAAGATGGGAGATTGCTTACTTTATTAGTTCTGTGATCTGTTTAAGAAAGAAAAAAGTTTTGTGGGTAACTAAACATGCTTTTTCCAAGTTAGAGACTGGTTTTTTCTAAGATTAGCAGTGTAATATTCTCAAAACTGGAAATAAACTAGCAGTACCCAATGAAATTACAATAATCAGGCTATTAATTCTGCAGACCAGAAAGAAAAAAATGAGCGCTTAATATTAAAACTTTCAAATTTTCTCCACCCTTATTAGCACTACTCAGATTTCCTTGCTGGCATTACCAATAGTAGAATATATTGGACCTTGTTTTTGTCACACATGTGAAGATTTATTTAACTTGCAAGTCCTTCCCAGTTCATGTGGATTGGAACCGTAACTAAACACCTTGTCACGTGGTTCTCATTGTGGACAGGCACACATAGCTTTGCAAAGAATAATTATTATTCCAGTGTAGATATTTTGCCCAGACTTTCAAAACATAGACTATAGATCTTGAGACACTAAAATACTTGTTTATGATTTTTAATCAGCAAAAGAATGTATTCAAACTTAAGACATGGAAAAGAGCTCCTTCTCTGGAAAACAAGAAAACAAAGCATTTGAAAACCAATTTCTTTTTTCTTTGAGCTATATTTAAGGTCTATGGTTTTACAAAGTGATACAAAAAAATCCTTTTTTTTCTGTACTCAGTAGTCTAAGTATCATATGACATACTTTAAAGACAGAAATTTTTGCTTTTTGGAGGAATTGAAAGTGTTTCCCTGATGTCATCAGGACCATCACTCTGGCCAAATCCTTTAAAAGTTCCTATGACATCCAAACATATGAAACTCAAGGTAATATATCAAAAGAGGTAAGACTGTAGGCTTAATTCTTATGATATATGAGTTATATATGAGCCAAAAGATGAGTTTGAATTCTCCCTTCCACCTACTATCCTAGTGACCTTGAGCTATTAATGTCTATGCACCTGTTTGCTCATCTGCAAAATGAGATAAAAGTATAATCTGTTTCATAGGATTACTGAAAGAATTAAATGAGATAATGCATGTAAACCACATAGCATAGAGTAAATGTTCAAACATTGTTATCAATGATTAGGATTGTGAATGTGATTGAGATCACAATAAGTAACATAGCTCACTCTGAATGCATCTGATTTCTCTTGCTAGCACCACTTGCCTGCCTGGCACATAGTCACACAATATTTCCTTGTAAAATATTTTACAACAGCCTGAAAAAGGGATGAATTTTAAGCGAGATCCATGTTCTTTAATGACCAGGAATGTAATGGTTCCTCTCTATTCTCTTTGATCTAACCTCATTTCTTTCCAATATTCAGAAACAACAAGAGGAGGAAAGAATGAGAACCCTTGGTCACGAACAGGGGAATGTTTTTGAGGATTTGGAAACTGGGGAGCATGAGACTTTCTCTTGGGATAGTTGAAACAGGGGTAACATAAATTGAAATACAAAGAACATTCAGCCTAAGTGAGAAGAAACAAATCTCGATTTATGTCAATCATTGGTAAGTAATATAAAGACCAGTCTAGCATGTCATCGTGCCTTCAGCTTTTTCCAGCTCTTTAAGGCAGACTCCTTTCATGTGCTAGCTGTACTTGAAAGGCAACAGTGAACAGAAAGCAAAATTAACCCAGTATATTACAAACCAAGAAATGATGACAACAAAGAAGGTATACTGCTATACTGCTGGAAGACTGGAAGGGCGTCTTCAGGTAAGGTCAGTGGATCCTGAACTACTTTGTAGCCTTCATCCAAATCCTGTCCAAAAAGGAAGCTTCAGTACCTTCTGTTTTCATGTATCAGGCTTGATAAGTGTGTTTTGTCAATTATTATCAATGGCTGACCTTGACATTAGAAAATGTTGTTTTTCAAACTGAAAAGAACCTGCAAAGCCCCTTCTTTGTTGTACTTCCTCGTCCTCCATAATCATGCCCTTTCACCTCTGTTTTTTTCTTTCTTCTTCTTCTCCTTTTACTGCAGGATTTATAAAATCCTCTGAAACATGTTGTTTCCAGATGTAGGTCCCAAGTGCCCTGTCATTTACTTCCTGTCCAAGCACTGAGCAGATGGAATTACACAAGTTCAGCTGTATGAAACCACCCTCTAATGCCTTCGTTAAACTCCAGGATTTTAAAGAGTCTGTCCAGTTCCTGGCAGGGACCTTTCCATACTTCCACCCCGAAAGCTGTAAATTACTACCTCATTAAACTCAATTGTAAATGATTAGGTGTCTGGAATGTACTTTCCTCTCCCTGCAGCCTCCTTGGAGAAATTACTACATTGCAGGCCTCCCTACTTAACTCAACACATTAGTCAAGCAATGCAGGGTTTGAGTAGCTCACTCAGGAGGAGGTTTTATTTGTGTTAGGGTATTAAAACTCTATTATCATTTAGTTCCAAAAGTGGAAGATTTGTGATCTTCCATTTCCCATTGAGCAATCATTCTTTTAACAAGAGAAAGCTGTAATTAACAGGCCTTTTTCAAGAATTCAGTTTTCTTCCTGCCACACAGGCAGTTGGAACTACAGAACTTTTGTTTTTTCTGAACATCAGTGAGACGATTAACATTTTTTAAAGGCTGCAGTTGCTGCCATTAATTTCCATAGGTAAAGATCATCTGGGAAATATTTAAACATTTTTTGAAACAAAGAGCAACAAAAGGTAACTCAAGTTTTCAATACTTGTTCACCTAATTCTCATTTTTTGATGAGGTTCAATTAAAAAGAAAAAAACTTGAAGAATCTGGAAAGGTCATGGGGAAAGGGTTGGAGAGAGAGAAAGAAGAGGAGGGGCTGTCACATTAAATAAATAATCTAGCCTAAGTTTCCAGCCTGGCTGCCATTATTTTAGCAGAAAAGGTAAAACTAATATTCCCCAAGGGACAAAAGCTCAGAAGGTCAGTTCTCTTTCTTATGGAGGCTTTTAGCTCTTTAATTCATTGACTTAAAGTCTTAAGATTTTCCTGATGCTTATTTTTGGGCTTCTCTGCCACTCGTTTCACTATAGATTGACTAGAGTCAATTAGTTGTGCTTCACTGTGTCTCCAGAATATAGGTAAAGACAGTGACTTACATGGAGAAAGAAAATGAGGGCTATGAGCAAAATGGTTTTGCTATGATCAAACAAGTATTAGCAGTACAGTAAGTGTTGAAGCAGAGAGTTCTCGCTATCTTTGAATAAAATTTTCGGAAAGAGATAAGGGAATGGAGCATGATTAATTCCTAACTCAGCCTGTGAATTTGTTGGTGGGTGTTGCAGATGATCATTAAAGAGATTCCTTTATATCTGGACATGGAAGATAAGGAGTGGGCTAATAGCTTAGGTGTCCATTTTTCTACATTGATTGTATGTGGAACAAGAAATACTTCAGATGAATGTTGCTTGCCAGGGTGCTCTTTAAATGGGATAATTGGGTATAACTATAATTGGGTTAATTGGAATACGGTATAATTTTGTCTTAGTTCCTGGCATTGTAACTTGGAATAGATGATATTATATGAAAGAGGTAAAGGAGCTGTTTCCCCAAGGAAACAAAGGCTCATGGTGCTACCTGGGTGATAAGGTGTGATACAGAGAAGGGAGGGTAGAGGCTCCTCCTTTGTGCCCACAACATAGCACAGCTTTGATTTGGTGAAAACTGAAGCAATTGCAGTATCTCTCAGGCACCCTGAGGGTCTGGGGATTTGGAAAATCATCTTTTAGCATTATCATCAATGTTGTCACAGTAGATACCAGGTGCACTGATGCTCAGGAGATTTCATGAATGTCAGACTTTCAGAAGGGTGGGCAGGATGGAAGAATGTGAGCTAAAGAAAAGACACCAAACAAATAACCAAAGACGACTTGGTTATTTGAAAGATTCAAAAATACTTCATTGTGGGCAATTCATTCTTTGACTAAGTTTTAATTCACGTTAAATTTATCCTTTAAAAGCCTATTAGAGAGTAGCACCAGCAGAACGGCAGACTAGAAGGTGCCAATCTTCATCTCCCCCTCAAAAACAACTAATAACTCTATGCCAATGAAATTGCTGAGAGAGCTCCAGAGTCGAACAAAGAGGTAGCAGAAACTCAGTGAAGCAAAAAACATCAAAGATGGCTGTGTAGAAAACACCCTGCTTGCACTACTCCATTCTTCAGTTGGGATCAGCTCAGAGCCAGAAGGGATTTCTTCCGAGGGGAAAAGGTAAGCAGGAGGACCACAGTGGCCCTCATCACCACGCAGACACCTGCAGGCTTCAACACCCTGCAGTTTTTGCCAGTGCTGAGCCCAACTAAGGGAGCCAATGCTGTACCCCACCCCTGATTGCCTGAGTAGGCATAGTACCTCTCCATTTCTGGGGTCTTGCTGTTACTTCACCTTACCACCTGAAGCCTGGGACACCCAGCACCCCACTATCCCTAGGCCCAAGTTGCTGAAGAGCAACTCCATCCCTCTGGGCTCAAGTCACTGCTGGACCCCACCCCATGGGACCTGCATTGCTGCTGTGCCCCACCATTCTGGGGTCTTACTGCCACAGCACCCCAACCCACCACCACTCCCAGGGCCTGAGATACTACAATACCCTGCTTTCCCAGGAACTAGAGTCTTTGCTGTACTACCGCATGCCCTGGGACCTAAGTCATCACAGCACCACTCTATCCCTTGGGCCATACCACTGCTGCACTCTGTCCCCACAGTCTGAGCTACTGCTGTATCCCCTCTCTCTGGGCTTGAGATGCACACCCCAAAGTCCTAGACCCCAGCTCTGTAGGTGATGTGCATAAACCCATGCCTCTGTGAGTGCACCAGTATCCCAAGACCCAGGTGCCACACCTGTTCTGAGCACCTGTTCCCTGGCCTGAAACCACTGCAGCCTCCTGAAGCCCACACCAGACCCAGTATCAAGAGGGAATCCCTCAGCTAGGACTCTCTCCTGTGAGGAATGGGATAACAGAAGGACCACAATAACCTTCCCTCTGGGGACTCCAACAGCCCACACTGTTATTGCTGCCATTACAAACACCTGCAGACTTGGCCACTAAGGCCCTCATAGTCTTTGTCAATGCTGACCTCAACGGGAAGCGATACATGGAGACTACACCTGCACGCCCTCTGGAAACAAAGCTGCCACAGCCCCACCCAGCTTGCAGTCTTTCACTTAGGTGCAGATGAAAATCGATTCCCACCAAAGCCAGGCTGTAAAGTTTGGAAGAGGTGACTGCTCTATCAAACATGCAGACATCAACGCAAGGCTATAAGTCTTGCTTTTTTTAAACATTAAAAAAAAGGAAGGAAAGAAGGAAGAAAGGGAGGGAGGGAGGAGAAAACGCCACCACGAAGGAACACAGTAAAAACCCCCAAGAAATCAAGATCTATAAATTGCCCGAAAGAAATTTAAATAGTTATTTTGAAGAAGTTCAGCAAGATATAAGAGAACACAAATAGATAACTCAATGAAATCAGAAAAAAATATGTAAAAAACAACAAAGATTAAACAAAGAGATAGAAATCATTTAAAAAGTTGCCAGACAGAAAATCCTGGAGCTGAAGAATACAGTGAATGTAACCAGAAATGCAATGGAGAACTTCAACCACAGACTAAAGCAAGCAGGAGAAACTGTGAACTTGAAGACAGATCTCAAGTCAGAGGAGATAAAAGAATGAAAAAGATAAAAAGAAATGAAGAAAGCCTATGGGACTTATGGGACACCATTAAGCAAATCAGTATATGCATTACAAGATTCCAAAATAGAAAAGAGAGAGAGAAGAAGAGAAAGCTTAAAGAAACAATGGCTGAGTTAGAATGGCAATCATTAAAAAGTCAGGAAACAACAGATGCTGGAGAGGATGTGGAGAATTTTACACTGTTGGTGGGAGTGTAAATTAGTTCAACCGTTGTGGAAGACAGTGTGGCGATTCCTCAAGAATCTAGAACCAGAAATTCCATTTGACCCAGCAATCCCATTGCTGGGTATACAACCAAAGGATTATAAATTGTTCTACTATAAAGACACATGCACACGTATGTTTACTGTGGCACTGTTCACAATAGCAAAGACTTGGAACCAACCCAAATGCCCATCAATGATAGACTGGATAAAGAAAGTGTGCCACATATACACCATGGAATACTATGCAGCCATCAAAAAGGATGAGTTCATATCCTTTGCAGGGACATGGATGAAGCTGGAAACCATCATTCTCAGTAAACATAAGAACAGAAAACCAAATGCCGCATGTTCTCACTCATGGGTGGGAATTGAACAATGAGAACACATGGACACAGGGAGGGCAACATCACACACTGGGGCCTGTCAGAGGGTGGGGGCTAGGGGAGGGATAACACCAGGGGAAATACCTAATGTAGATGATGGGTTGATGGGTGCAGTAAATCACCATGGCACGTATATACCTATGTAACAAACCTGCACATTCTGCACATGTATCCCAGAACTTAAAGTATAATACATTTAAAAAGAAAAAAAGAAACAATGGCTAAAAACTGCCCAAATGTTGGGAGAGATATGAAAATCCAGATCTATGAAGCCCCAAAGTCCCTAAATAGATTCAATCCAAAGAGATCTTCACCAAGACACATTATAATAAACTTTTCCAAAGTCAATGCCAAAGAGAGAATTTTGAAAGCAGCAAGACAAGCAACACGTCACATACAAGGGAATGTCAAGAACTATACCTGCCAAAGCTGTCTTTTGGATGAGGGAGGAATAAAGACTTTCTCAGAAAAGCAAATGCTGAGGAAGTTCATCACCATTGACTTTCCTTAGAAGAAATGCTAGAGAGTTCTTCAAATGAAAATGAAAGAAGGCCGGGTGCGGCACTCTGAGAGGCTGAGGTGGGCAGATCACTTGAGGTCAGGAGTTGAAGACCAGCCCAGTCATCCTGGCAAAACCCCATCTCTACTAAAACACAAAAATTAGCCAGGCGTGGTGGTGCATGCTTGTAGTCCCAGCTACTCAGGGGGTTAGGGCAGGAGAACCTGGGATGCAGAGGTTGCAGTGAGCTGAGATTACACCACTGCACTCCAGCCTGGGCAACAGAGCAAGACTCCATCTCAAAAAAAAAAAAAAAATGAAAGAACACTAATTACTAACATAAAAAGACGTAAAAGTATAAAATTCACTGGTAAAAGTAAACGTATAAATGCAGAATACTATAATACCATAATGGTGGTGTTTAAATCACTTACAACTTTGTATAAAGGTCAAAAGACAAAAGTATTATAAATAATGATAGACACAATATTTCCTTAATGGAAAAAATATGTTAATTGTGACATCAAAACATAAAATGAGGATGGAACAAAAATGTAAAATTCTTTTATCTGTTGATGGTAAGTTGTTATATGCAGGTAAAAGGATACAAAGACATAGTTAGAAAAATGTATAAGTCTGGAGATATATTGTATTATTAATGCAATCTTGTATTGCACATTAATAATATTGTATTATATCCTGGAAATTTAAGAGAGTAGATTTTAGATACTCTTAGCACAAAAAAAGAGTAACTGAGATGATGGATATGTTCATTGGTTTGACTGTAGCAATGATTTCACTGTGTATATCAAAACATTGTTTTGTACACCTAAAATATACAGAATAAAAAAGAGTCTATGAGAATATTAAGGAGTTCCCTCTCACCTCAGAAGGAGAACAAAAAAAATGGTATGAGGCAGCTTTGATTACTAATGATGTAAATTTTAAAATATATTCATAAGCCATTGATATGTCTTTGTGAATTACCTCTTAAAGCATTTTTCTATTTGCTTTTTTCTCGATTGATAAGAGCTTTTTATATATTAAGGGCGATAACATTTGTGTATCATTTATTTTGCAAATATGCCTACTTTGAAGTTGGACTTTTAAATTTGTAATAATTTTGAGACAGAAAAATTCTATTTTAATTCTCCCTTTTCAATTTTTCTTAATTTTATGCTTAGAAATATTTTACTAATGTTGTAAGCAGAGTCTGTTTCTGTTTTTTATTTTTTGCATCTCTTGGTATGTTCTCTTGTATTTGTAAAATATTTTCTCTTGTAGCTTCATTTTTCAAATTAACTCCTATATAATCTCTTTTTGGAGTACTTGGTGAGGAAAGGCTCTAACTTTTTAAAATAAATAGGTATTTTATATGTCTTAAATACACATTACTCTACAAATTTTGAAAGGAAATAATCTTTATCACAAACTAAAACCCATTTTTTGAGTTTCTATTCTGTTTTACCAAACTACATTGGTCTACTCTGTGCAATACTACAGTGTGAAATTATAGTATGCTCTAAAATTCTGTGATGCAAACATCACCTTGCAATTCCTTTTCTCCCCGACAATTTAATTGCAGAATTTTACTTCAAGTAAAGTCAGATATAGAATGTTGACAGACTATTGCTCTCACCAAAACAATAGAAAAAACGAAGTAAAATTAATATTTTTAACACATTGAAAGACTATGAATGCAAAGAATTAAAGACTTCCAAAGAGGGCCAGGCCCTTCTTGAGTGAACACAGATTATGAACTGCTTTCCTCCTGGGACCACTTGCTGAATTTAGGCAGAAAGAATCTTCTGGGGTACGAAAAAAAAACAGTTAAACTTTTAACAGCCATGTGAGCTGGCATAATGAAACAGAACCTTAGAAACCCCAAATGCAGAGATAGCAGAGCCTTCCTGCCACCAATTCTCATAGACTTTTGCTCAGTGTCTTATAGAAGCATTTGGGAAGCCGGAGTTAAGACTGAAAAGTGATTAGAGCGCCAAAGTCTACAAGAAGGAAGGGCTTATTATATATATAGATAAGATTTCACACTCAAGAAATCTTGAAAACAAAGGCAATCTGAAACTAGATCTCCAAATCAGCCCCAATCCTATTAAATTCCTTATTGGATCAAAGCAAAAAGCCTCCCATCTTCATTCTAGCTGCCTGATTAGAAGAAAAGATATGCCCTTTCTGGAAGAAATAACATTTACTTCAGTCTCTATGGTTTTTATTTATTTGTATTATTTTTTCTTTTTTTGAAAATGGAATGCTTCACAAATTCGCGTCATTCTTCCACAGGGGCCATGCTAATCTTCTTAGTGTATGTTCTGCCAAAGCGAGCACGAGTCTCCATGGTTTTTAAACACAATAAAAAGTTACAGCTCAAGGCAAAACTATGGAAAATGTAAATTTTGTGCAAAAGAAAAACATAATCTATATAAGGATTACAGATAACCCAAAACTGACTGTAAAATCACTACTAAAAGTGTCTCTTAAAATTAGAGCAAAAAATAGATCTAATGGATGAAAAACTTGATAATTTCAACAGAGAAATGAAACTACTGAGATAGGTATTATAAAATATTTTAAGTTAATGCATATGTTAGTTAGCATGATTTAACCATTCCACAATGTATACATATATCAAAATATGTTTGTGCATCATAACTATATATAATTTTTAATTCATCAAATAAAAATAAACAATTTTAAGTAATATTTAAAATTAGACATTCATTAGATGGACAATACCAGGCTAGAAGGGCAGCAGAAGAAATGATGAGTGAACTTAAAGACAGATCAATAGAAATAGAAATTAGAACAGAGAAAAAAGAACATTAAAAAAACTGAGAGGGAGAGAGTTATGAGATAAGACCTGAAATTAACAATCTTCAAAGAGACACACATGCCAAAACAAAATAAAGAAAAAAATTCTGCCAAGCATTTAAGAAATACCAGTTCTTGGAGAAATAGGAACACTTTTACACTGTTGGTGGGATTGTAAACTAGTTCAACCATTATGGAAAACAGTATGGCGATTCCTCAAGGATCTAGAACTAGATGTACCATATGACCCAGCCATCCCACTACTGGGTATATACCCAAAGGATTATAAATTATGCTACTACAAAGACACATGCACACGTATGTTTATTGCGGCACTATTCACAATAGCAAAGACTTGGAATCAACCCAAATGTCCATCAGTGACAGACTGGATTAAGAAAATGTGGCACATATACACCATGGAATACTATGCAGCCATAAAAAAGGATGAGTTTGCGTCCTTTGTAGGGACATGGATGCAGCTGGAAACCATCATTCTTAGCAAACTATCACAAGAAGAGAAAACCAAACACCGCATGTTCTCACTCATAGGTGGGAACTGAACAATGAGCTCACTTGGACTCGGGAAGGGGAACATCACACACTGGGGCCTATCATGGGGAGGGGGGAGGGGGGAGGGATTGCATTGGGGAGTTATACCTGATATAAATGATGAATTGATGGGTGCTGACGAGTTGATGGGTGCAGCACACCAACATGGCACATGTATACATATGTAACCTGCACGTTATGCACATGTACCCTAGAACTTAAAGTATAATAAAAAAAAAATACAAAAAAAAAAAAGAAATACCAGTTCTACACAAACTTTCAGAAAATAGAAACAGTACATTTTGACTCATTCTATATGGCTCACATAACCATCATACCAAAATATGACAAGACTATTTAAGAAAAAGAAAAATTATAGACCAATATTCCTCGTTAACATAGATAGAAAAATCCTATGAAAAATACTTGAATCCAGTAATATATTTGAAGGATAATATATCATAAACAAGTCTAGCTACTCAATGAATGCAAAGTTGGCATAACATTTAAAATCAGTCAGTTGAATTCACATCAAATGATCCAGAAACCTAAACCACAAAATGTTATCATTGGATAGAGAAAAATTATTTCACAAAATTTGACACCTTTTTACTTAAAAGAATACTCTTAACATGGTAGGTATAAGGAAGAACTTAATCTATAAAGGTTATCTACTAAAACAATGGTACAGCTAATAGGAAATTTAATGTAAATATTCACTATTATTGTTTCTATTGACCATCATACTGGTGGTTCTACCCGTTGAAATAAGGTAAGAAAAAGAAATAACAGTTCTAAGCATTGGAAAGGAAGAAGTAACGCTCTGCACTTGACATGGTTATGTGCATGGAAATTCCAAAGAAATCTATAAATAAGCCGACAGATTTATTGACAAGAAATAATATGTGAATTTTAGCAACACTGCTGGTTATAAGGTAAGCGAACAAAAATCAAGAGTATTTCCGAATACTAGCCGCAGCAATTGGGAATAATTTTTTTTAAACATTACGTACAGGGGCATCAAAAAATGTAAAAACCTAGGGTGGGAATCTAATGAAAATTATACAAAGCCTCTTAACTGAGAATTATAAAACATCACTGAATAAAATTAAATAAGATCTAAATAAATGGAGAGATTATCATGCTCATGAACTGGAAGACTCAATATTGTTAATTTGCCAGTCCTCTCCATATTGCTCTAAAAATTCAACATATTCCCAGTCAAAATATCAGCAGGCTTTTATTAGTAAAGATATACAAGCTGATTATAAGGTTTCTATGAAAACGCAAATGACCTGATATAACCAAGAAATTCAAGAACAGCAATGCTGGAGAACTTACAATACCAGGTTTCGGTAGTTACTACAAAATTACAATAAACAAGACAATGGGCTATTGTTGTTAAAGCTAGGCAAATAGATCAAAGGAACTAGAGAAATAGACCCACAAAGATATGAACCTTTGATTTCTGACAAAAGCACTGTAAACTATAAAACATGACTGAATAAAATTAAATAAGATCTAAATAAATGGAGAGATTATCTTGCTTATAAACTGGAACTTAATTTTTTTCTTTTTTATTATACTTTAAGTTCTAGGGTACATGTGCACAACGTGCAGATTTGTTACATATGTATACATGTGCCATGTTGGTGTGCTGCACTCATTAACTCGTCATTTACATTAGGTATATCTCCTAATGCTATCCCTCCTCCCTCCACCTCCCCCCACCCCACAACAGGCCCCAGTGTGTGATGTTCCCCTTCCTGTGTCCAAGTGTTCTCACTGTGGAACTCAATTTTTAATATATGGTGCTGGAACAACTAGACATCTTCCCCCACCAAAATTAATCTTTATCCATTTCTTACATTGTACACAAAAATTAATTCAAGGAAGTATCAGAGATTTAAATGTGAAGACTAAAATTTGAAAGCCTCGGTAGGAAAACATATGGGAATATCTTTGCAACCCTGGGGTGAGAGATTATTTATTGGGCAATATACAAAAAGGACTAGCTTTAAAAGAAAATAGACCGAATCAAAAATGATACCGCTCATCAGAAAGCCACTTCTCATCAATAAAGCAAACAGGCAAGTCACATACTGGGGTAAAATATTTACAATACATATGCCTAACAAAAAAAGATCTGTGCCCAACATATATATTTTAAAATACCTGCAAATCAATAAGGAGCAGACAACTAAAATAAGCAAAAGACTCCACCTGTCACTTTACAAGGCAAAATGTTTGAATAGAAAGTAAACAAATAAAAAGATAGTTAATGTCACTATTCACCAGGAAAATGAAAATTAAAATGATGGGATACAATTTCACACAAGCAAAATGACTAAAGTTAAAAGACCAGCAATAGAAGTGCTGATGAGGATATAGAGCAACTGGGTTTCATATACAATGATGGGAGAGGGGAAAGAAAAACGGCAAAATCACTTTGGAAAGATGTTTGCCAGTTTCTAATCGAGTTCATCTATCCCATGACCCAGAAATTTCACTCCTATGTATATACTTAAGAGACATAAAAGTATATAGCCACAGAAAGACATACTCAAGAATGTTTATGGCAGCTTTATTTCCAAAAGTCCAAAATTGGAAATAACACAATGTACATCAAGAGAAAAATGAATCAGCAAGTTATGGAGTCATACCATGCACTGCTACACAGCAATAAGAAAGAGCAAATGATTGATACACACAGTTACATAGGTGATGGTCAAAAAGAGACACAAAAGAGTATATACTATAGGCTCCCATTTTTATGCAATATAATACCAGGCAAAACTAATTTATGGTGGTAAAAGTCATAATGATCTCCGAGTTGGGGCTGTTGATTAGCAGGGAACACAAGGGAACTTTCTAGGAGTGTGAAAATGTTTTATATCTTGTGTGGTAATCACAAGGGATATATACATTCATAAAAATTCACTGAGCTGTAAAATCAAGATTTGTACATTTTACTGTATCAATTACCTCAACACAGACAACGCTAAAAATCTTTATTGTACATATTATTCTGTATTCTTGACTTCTTGTGCTTCCAAAAAAATTTGGATAGGCCCAAAATATTCATGGTGGGGTTTTGCTTGAAGTTACATTAAATATATAAATCAACCTGAGGAGGATTGTTAACATACTGGATCATCCTATTAGAAACATACTGTGTCTCCATTTATTCATTTTTATTTGAGTCTCTCATTGTTTTACATTTTTTTCCTTAGCTAATCTAGAATTGGTATTACATAAATTTTAATTATATATTTTTCCATAATACTTACCAATGTTGTTTCTCATATAGAGGAAAATATCATTATCTCTATTATTTTCCTTCCAGGATTTTGTGTTGTCATTTTTGTTTACATTCAAAATATCACTGAGAAATGGTAATATTATAGACTTGTTCTTGGCTAGAACTGTTAAAAAAACTACCTTTAAAAAGTAATGAAAACCAGTGTTCCTGTCCTCCTTGTGGGCTTGATACGATGTTAGTGTTGTGAGAGAGCGCTGTTTGCTACCATGTTAGTTTTCCTTGTTTTGTCATGGCTGGATATACAATTTTGCATCTCTAAGTATTAAAAAATACTTATAGAGCTTATACCTATAATATTAGTATTTTGGGAGAGGCCAGGAGTTCGAGACTAGCCTATTAAAAATACAAAAATTGTCTGGGCATGGTGGCATTTGGCCTGTAGTCCCAGCTACAGGCTGAGACATGAGAATTGCTTGAGCCTGGGAGGCAGAGGTTGCAGTGAGCAGAGATTGTGCCACCGCACTCCAGCCTGGGCAACAGAGCAAGACTCTGTCTCAAAAAAAAAAGTATAGAAAATGCACCTCCAGAATTTATAAAAATGTTCAATTTTTTTTCCTTTGATCTAGTGATGCCATGATACATTGTGCTAATAGTGTTTCTATTATTTCATATTCTTAGATACCATTTTTAACATAGTTCTGCATTTGGTTTGTAAAATATTGAGGTAGTCTTTTTGCCTTTATATGGTAAACACAGTTTTATTCTTGTCTTTCATAAACATTTTAGGTAGTTTTTTGCCACGTAATTGGAAACACAGAATTTTTTTCCTGTAGTAAGCATTTTAGCAAGTTTTGCCTCGGTGATCATAAATGTAGAGTTTTAATTTTGTCTGTTTTAAAGCCAAAATTGACAAATGGGATCTAAACTAAAGAGCTTCTGCACAGCAAAAGAAACTACCATCAGAGTGAACAGGCAACCTACAGAATGGGAGAAAATTTTTGCAATCTACTCATCTGACAAAGGGCTAATATCCAGAACCTACAAAGAACTCAAACAAATTTACAAGAAAAAAACAAACAACCCCATCAAAAAGTGGGCAAGGGATATGAACAGACATTTCTCAAAAGAAGATATGCATACAGCCAACAGACACATGAAAAAAAGCTCGTCATCACTGGCCATCAGAGAAATGCAAATCAAAACCACCATGAGATACCAACTCACACCAATTAGAATCACACCAGTTAGAATGGCAATCATTAAAAAGTCAGGAAACAACAGGTGCTGGAGAGGATGTGGAGAAATAGGAACACTTTTACACTGTTGGTGGGATTGTAAACTAGTTCAACCATTATGAAAACAGTATGGCAATTCTTCAAGGATCTAGAGCTAGAAGTACCATATGACCCAGCCATCCCATTGCTGGGTATATACCCAAAGGATTATAAATCATGCTGCTATAAAGACACATACACATGTATGTTTATTGCGGCAGTATTGACAATAGCAAAGACTTGGAATCAACCCAAATGTCCATCAGTGACAGACTGGATTAAGAAAATGTGGCACATATACACCATGGAATACTATGCAGCCATAAAAAAGGATGAGTTTGTGTCCTTTGTAGGGACATGGATGCAGCTGGAAACCATCATTCTCAGCAAACTATCTCAAGAACAGAAAACCAAACACCGCATGTTCTCACTCATAGGTGGGAACTGAACAATGAGATCACCTGGACTCAGGAAGGGGAACATCACACACTGGGGCCTATTATGGGAAGGGGGGAGGGGGGAGGGATTGCATTGGGAGTTATACCTGATATAAAGGACGAGTTGATGGGTGCTGACGAGTTGATGGGTGCAGCACACCAACATGGCACAAGTATACATATGTAACAAACCTGCACGTTATGCACATGTACCCTAGAACTTAAAGTATAAAAAAAAAAAATTTGTCTGTTTTGTCAGATTTGGGTATCAGTGTTAAGCTAGCATTATATAATAAATTACGAAACTTTCTTTCCTCTTGTAGACTCGAATATTTCATGTGCCATGGCAAATGCCAGTTATCAGAAGATTTGAAAAAATCTCATAAAAATGACTCAGGTCTATATCCATCTTGGAGAAAATTATTTTGCAATGTTTTGTTTTCACCCTATATATTTAACTTTATCGGCAATTTCTCTGTCTTAATTTCTGCTTCTATAATTTTTTCTCTTGCTTTCCTTAATTTGAATATTTTCTAACTCTTTGATGAATGTTAGCTTAGTTTCATTTCTCCTTATTTAATAAAAAAATGCAACAAGAGAATATATTCTGGATATATTTTTAGTTTCCAGCATATAAGATCTGATATCCAATATCCTCGTCATCATTTTTCAATAATCTCGAATTTGAGTTTTTTCCTACTTAACATAAGAAAAGAGGCATATTTGTTAGAAATCCTGTTCAGTTGCTATAGATGAGAGGTCCTAACCAACAGTGGCTAAAATGAGGTATATGTCTATGCAGGCAGTCTAGGGCTGAGGGTGCTTGGTCTTTTTCTTCTTTGCTGTACCCACAACAGTTTCCACAATAGGCAGTTTCCCACCGTGATTTCAGATCACTCTTGTAGGTCCTAGCATCGTAACCACATTCTATCCCACAGAAGCAGCATAAGGAGGAAGAAAAGGATTTGCAAAGTGTAAGTTGCAAACATCACTGCCACCCGCCATGTTGACCAGAATTTGATCGCATGTCCACGTCTAGAATCAAGGGATCCTAGGAAATGTATTCTTTCACTGGTTGACCGTGGGCCCAATTAAAAATTCTATTATTATATAAAATGACAGCACAGATAAGTAGAGAACTATCAGCATCTTACACAGTTTTAAAATATTTTCTATTAGCTGTTTTGTTTATTTTAAATTTTTCTTTTGTTTTTTCTTAGAGACAGGGATTTGCTCTGTTGCCTAGACTGGAGTGTAGTGGCATGATCTTGGCTCACTGCAGCCTCAAATTCCTGTGCTCAATCTTCATGCCTCATCCTCCTGAGTAACTAGGACTACAGGCACATGCCACCATGCCCAGCTAATTTTTGTTGTTGTTGTTTTGAGAGGAAGCCTCGCTGCAACGACCAGACTGGAGTGCAATGGCGTGATCACGGCTCACTGCAACCTCCACCTGCCAAGTTTAAGCAATTCTCCTGCCTCAGCGTCCTGAGTAGCTGGAACTATAGGCGCCCGCCACCAAACCCAGCTAACTTCTATATTTTTAGTAAAGACAGGGTTTCACCATATTGGCCAGGCTGGTCTCAAACTCCTGACCTCAAGCGATCTGCCTGCCTCAGACTCCCAAAGTGCTGGGATTACAAGCATGAGCCACTGCACCTAGCCTAAATTTTTTTTGATTTCTAATATTTTTTCCAGTAGAACAATGGAATCTGAATTATTTCTGTATTTTTAAATTAACTATTTTTATAGCTTAATAAGTTATTATATATTTTGGGTTTTTTTGTTGTTTTTGAGATGGAGTTTTGCTCTTGTCCCCCAGGCTGGAGTGCAATGGCGCAATCTCAGCTCACGGCAACCTCCACCTTCCAGGTTCAAGCAGTTCTCCTGCCTTAGCCTCCTGAGTAGCTGGGATTACAGACACATGCCATTATGCTCAGCTATTTTTTGTGTTTTTAGTAGAGATGGACTTTCACCATGCTGTCCAGGGTGGTCTTGAACTCCTGACCTCAAGTGATCTGCCCGCCTTGGCCTCCCGAAGTGCTAGGACTACAGGCCTGAGCCACCGCGCCTGGCCAATGATTATATATTTTGAAAATATCTTTAGATATTAAGAAAGAATATGTTTCTTTTGTGGAATTGTAAGTTTTGTATGTATTTATAACTCTGCTTTTCCATCTGGCTTCTCCCTGTCTATTCATACCTAAACACTTCACCTGTCAGTTACATTTCCAGGATCAACCATGCTATTTTCCTTTCACTCATTTTCCAGTTTTCTACAATTCTTCTATGAATAGATGCTTACATCTGGCAGAGGGGTAGAAAATGACAGCATATCTCATTGTCATCATTCTATAGAAATGTAACTTATTTTAGAAATGGCTAGTTTGCTATTTTCCACCTTGCACAAATGTTCCTCTTTGATAAAACACTAGGGACTACAGTTACTAATATTAAAAATAATGTAATATATTTCAAATTGTAGTTTCACTATAAATTAGTCTTTAA
The DNA here is from genome assembly GCF_002776525.5 of Piliocolobus tephrosceles. NCBI lineage: Eukaryota > Metazoa > Chordata > Mammalia > Primates > Cercopithecidae > Piliocolobus > Piliocolobus tephrosceles. Next base: position 27,782,384 of record NC_045447.1, on the reverse strand, counting down.
ATTTTTTAACTAAGTTTTCATATAATTTGGATATTTTTGGATTAAGACTTTAGAAATTACTGTTTGTAGCCAAAATTCTTATACAGCCTTTCTATATTTTCTAGTGAGAAGAACAAGCATTATTCCATTTTTGTGGCATATCTTCACCATTTTTAATTTTTTTAATTATGTCACTATTTTATAAATTTTCAAAATTGTCACTATTTTATAAATTTAAAACTATTTTACTATTTTGTAGATTTTTAAAATTGTACACATTGTTCTGTAACTCCTGTCACAATTTCACGTCTGTGCCTAAGAAATTATGTAAATTAAGTAATGCTGCTTAACAAACCCAAAGTTTTATTTTATGAAATACAACCTCTTGTATGTAGGGCAAAACTAAAAACTTAAAAAGAAGTTATAGGCTGGCAGCTGGTGAAGAAATACACTAGAAACTCTGCCGAGTTAAAAAATTATAGAAGCTGAAGTCTGACTCATAAGATGTGTTTTCCCAATGTCAGGTTAATAATTTTGTGCGTCTGGCACTGCAGTTTAACTGTAAAAACAATGGAACTCCATCAAATTGGGATTGTGTGGGGGAAGGCAAGAAGAAAGCAGTGAGGGGTAAGGAGGATATGATTTTAACATCTGAAACTCAACTCTATAATGAGAAACAGGGGAGACATGATGTCATGCTGTAGAAGGTCGCTCCACTGTTTTTTTTTTTTTTTTTTTTTTTCCAGGCTGGCTTGACCTGAGGTTTTCAACAAAGTCCAGATGGAAATGAGGGAGAAACGTGTGTGTGCGCGCACGTGTGTGTGTGCGTGTGTGTGTGTGTATGAAGGATTTAAAGCAGGGGGTTTCTCACTCATGAATTTAACATGCTTGGATTTAATGCATACCAAGCACGGCCACCTCATTATTCCCTCCTCCTCGCTTCCTTACCCCAAACCTCTTAACCTCCCTCTGAATCGACAGGATGCCGTCTGGTCTGGTTGGTCTCCTGATCACTAACTGAAGAAGGAGGTTCTTTAATTCTTACTGATGAGGAAGTCATTTATCATTTTTTCACCAACTGTAAGACTCAGGTTTGGCTGTTTTTGTTTTATTTTCATATTTTAGTATCTGAAATTTCGATGGGTCTTACAATCAAGCATGCGTCATAGTTTAATTGGCAAAGGTTTTCTGTTTTATTCTTCGTCTACTACTTTTGTATTTTCCTTAGTGGAACATAAAATAATGCTGCATTTACTGTCAATGTTGCCCTAGAATTTATGAAATATGATAGCTCTAATGATGGTGACTGATGAGGCAGACGAGTTTTGTTTGCTTTGTTTTGCTTTATTTGATGATTCTGGAGTGACCTCTCGATCTAAGAAGAAACCTAAAAAGAAAGTCACCTAGGAGCTGATCTCTGTTCTGTGAAAGTTCACCTGTGTGGTTCCTCTTGATTATGCAAATATAAAAGCAGTAGTCACTTTTCAGCTAGAAGAAAGGTTGTCCCTCCTCTGGAAAGCTTTATGTAGAGAATGTATCACCCTGCATAAGAAGCTCAGATTTTTCAAAGAGGAAAGAATGAAGAATCCAGCCCCTATTCCCTCAAAATCCAAGGTTAGGGAAATTTGGGCTCAACCAGGGTACTACACAGCAAGAGATGCTGAAAGAAAATGACAGTGAGCACACCAAAGAGAAATTGAAAATAATAATAATAATAATTGGCTTTTCTTAAGTAGGTGCCACAAACTCAAGGCAAGCCTAATTTTAAGGGGGAAAGACTGAGATAGGAAGCCCTACAGACTTAGGCACTCTGGCATAGTATTAGAAGGACAATGACCAGAACAGAACATCTGGTAGACCAAGCAGGAACCACTGCAGTGCCGGCAGGAATCCAGATCATCCACAGCATTTTCTCAACAGCAAGCTGAGCAGAACCAGCTTTACCATAGCAATAAGATACAAAAAGCAGTAGCGCCAATGGATTGAGTCACACTGCCAGTCCTCTCTCTCCACCTGACTTGGAAGTAAGACTGACACCCCCTAAACTGAGAACACCTCTGTATTCATGGAAAATTAATTGAAAATCAAGATACTTGTCAACCTTTTTATTCCCAGCTGCTAGAGCAGACCACATGGCTAACAATGACTAAGTACCTGTTACAAATCACGCACCGTAGAGGAAACTTTTAAAATGTTCCCAATAATCAATGAGAAGTTGTGATTATTCTAGGCAAACAGAGTCACAGGGGTTAAAAAAAAAAAAAAAAGCTATTGTCCAGAGACATAAAGCTATTAAGTGGTAGACTGAAGATTTAAGCCCAGGACAACCTGACTTGAAAAGTCATGTTCTTTTCACTAAATTATTTTGGCTGCCACTGAAGAGACAAGAAATCTCATGGGGAGACATTGGCAGACCAAGTTACTCAGGGATCATCCACAATACTTAACTGGTTGTTTTATGTCTGGATTAGATAATACAACCCATGTTGAGAATATTAAGAAGAAACATGAGATGGCCCAGAACCAGCCATCAATTCCAATGATGCACAAAGCTCCATATTTCCTTGGGTTCATTGTGAACTGATTAATGCAAAGCTTGACAAATTTAGGAGATCCTTAAAGTCCCCGATGAGGAGTTTTCTGGATAACCAAAGATGTCCTTGATTCTCATTTCTCTTGTGGAGCCACTAAACTCACTGTAGAGAGGCCTTGAAAATGTCTCTCAGAGTCTCTTTCCATATGTAAATTTAAAAAGCTGGAGAGGTTTGTCACTGATCTAAAATCCACATACTAAATGATTTTGCCAGAGCACCTCTAGAAACTTGTGGACTCTGCACTCCTTAAGGCAAAGGGATAACTAACACCATTGCATTATTTTAAAAACATCCTTTCTCTGTTATATGATGAATTGTGGAATAAAGGCAAATTTGTATGAGTAAAAGACAAAATAATATTTGTTTCATAATATTGTTTCCCCAGGAGGTGATAAGTAGTTATCAATTCAAAATACTATATTTCTAGTCACAGCTATTAAAAAATCATAATTAGTGCCACACATGGAAATAGTTTCAAGTCTCTCTCCCTTTATGTAACATTACATCATGAGTTTCCTTCTAACCATTACACGTTTCCACAATGCGCCAAGGTTGTAATTTTGGGTATGTGCCATTAGGGATGCTAATCATGGAATAGAAAGGAATAAAAGAATATAGGGCCTGCCTGCTAATATGTTCATGGAGGAAAAGGTAGCCAATGTCAGTGTCCCAGATGAAAGCATGCTTGAGGGGCAATGGCAACCTACCTCCATACATCAAAAGGCAGGAGTAGAAAACAAGCAAAAAATTAGAAAACATCTGCCCCAAACATTAGGGAATATTCGTTAAACTAGTTGTGGATTCAAACATCTATAGAGATTTACTGAGATAATGATACCCAGAGGAAAGGCTACCTTTATAAACAGGGTGATTATAGAATTTACCAAACTGGGACATTATCGATGCACTGGGACAACTAGAAACCAGGGTATTCCCAAGGAAACTGAGACACACAATTATTTTATTTATATTTTATAGGTAATTAAGAAGATATGAGGTAGAAGAGTTCCCGAGGGCTCCCAGACAGCTTGGCTATTAATGCATTGGCAATAATTTTTGCACCATATTGTAAACTAATGGTAGTATCAAGAATCCCTGTTCTTACCCTGTTTCACTGCTTTCACTGTTAAATATTATGCTGCTCAAGGTTGGAAGCAATGTTTCAATACTATTTTAAAAATGCAAAAACACAAGAATGGTCAAGCCGTGTTCATGAGACAGAAACTAGAAGGTTCCTCAGGGCAGTGGTGTAACAGTGTTCACTGATTACCTAACGCATTCAGTGGAGACTGTATATTATGTAAGATATATTAATTATACCATATTCCTAAGGTCCCAGAACTGTTTCAGTTCCTGCATTCATCCTAGTGCATCACTGTGATTCTAGGATTTCCCTTAAGCACTTTTTTCATTCTCTGTCACGGGAATCATAAATGGAAGGTGAGATTTTGGTGCCATGAATAAATGAGGAGTGGCAAAAGATGGGGTAGATTTGCATGGAGAAAGGCACCAAGAATCCAATGGTTGGAGGAGTAGAGACCTCCACAGGGATGCAGGTAGCACATCTCCATTTGCCTGCATGAGCAAGGAATGTGTCTGTTGCAGGAACACAAGCTGATCCTTTTTTATATAGATGAACGTCACAGACCTGAGCTAGTTAGTGTATGTGTCTGAACAATCCTTGGCTCAGTAATGTTATCTGGAAGATCCTCCTACTTCGACACTGTACACAATTTTAATCAAGTCTTTTTCTGCTTCAACCAGCCAGAGTCCATTTCTGTTGCATACAACTAATTCCTTTAATGGATAAAACCATTTAGAAGTAGCATGCCCTTCCTTCCCCCCAGTTCTTCTTATGGTGTAATGATTGTGTAAGTCCAAAATACCTGTATTAAATCCCTTTGCAGGGGAGGTGAGGATGGTTAATGGGTACTGAAAAAAGAAAAGAATAAGACCTATTTGATAGCACAATAGGGTGATTATAGTTAATAATTTTATATTTTAAAGCAACTTAAAGTGTGTAATTGGATTGTTTGTGACTCGAAGGATAAATGCTTGAGGGGATGGATACCCCATTCTCCATGATGTGCTTACTTCACACTGCATGTCTGTATCAAAACATCTCATATACCTTATACACATATATAACTACTATATGTACACATGAAAAATTTAAAAATAATTTTAAATTTATTTTTCCATAAATTATTGGGGTACAGGTGATATTTGGGGTACAGGTGGTATTTGGGGTATAGGTGGTATTTGGTAACATAAGCTCTTTAGTGGTGATTTGTGAAATTTTGGTGCACCCATCACCTGAGCAATACACTGCACCATGTTTATAGTCTTTTATCCCTAGCACCCCTCCCATTCTTGCCCCCAAGTCCCCAAAGTCCATTGTGTCATTCTTATGCCTTTGAGTCCTCTTAGCTTAGCTCCCACACATCAGTGAGAACATATGATGTTTGGTTTTTCATTCCTGAGTTACTTCACTTAGACTAATAGTCTCCAATCTCATCCAGGTCACTGCAAATACTGTTAATTCATTCCTTTTTATGGTTGAGTAGTAGTCCATTGTATCTATATACCACAGTTTCTTTATCCACTCATTGATTGATGGGCATTTGGGTTGGTTCCACGATTTTGCAATTGTGAATTGTGCTGCTATAAAAATGCATGTGCAAGTACCTTTTTCATGTAATGACTCCTTTTCCTCTGGGTAGATACCCAGTAGTGGTACTGCTGGATCAAATGGTATTTCTACTTTTAGTTCTTTAAGGAATCTCCATATTGTTTTCCATAGTGACTATACTAGTTTACTTTTCCACCAGCAGTGCAGAAGTGTTCCCTCTTCACTGCATCCATGCCAACATCTACTTTTTTTTTTATGGCCATTCTTGCAGGAGTAAGGTGGTATGGTACTGTGGTTTTGACTTGCATTTCCATGATCATTGGTGATATTGCGCATTTTTATATGTTTGTTGGCAATTTGTATGTCTTCATTTGCAAATTGTCTATTCATGTCCTTAGCTCACTTTTTGATGGGATTGTTTTTTTCTTACTGATTTGTTTGAGTTCATTGTAGATTCTAGATATTAGTCCTTTGTCAGATGTATAGATTGGAAAGATTTTCTCCCACTCTGTGGGTTGTTTGTTTACTCAATGTTCCTTTTGCCATGCAAAAGCTCTTTAGTTTAATTAAGTCCCAACTATTTATCTTTCCTTCTATTGCAGTTGTTTTCGGGTTCTTGGTCATGAAATCCTTGCCTAAGTCAATGTCTAGAAGGCTTTTTCCAATGTTATCTTCTAGGATTTTTATAGTTTCAGGTCTTACAGTCCTTAATCTATCTTGAGTTGATTTTTGTATAAACTGAGAGATGAGCACCAGGCTTCAATCTCCTACATGTGGCTAGCAAATTATTCCAGCACCATTTGTTGAAAAGAGTGTCCTTTCCCCACTTTGTTTTTGTTTGCTTTGTCAAAGATCAGTTGGCTATATTTGGGTTTATTTCTGGATTCTCTATTCTGTTCCATTGGTCTATGTGCCTATTTTTATACCAGTACCATGCTGTTTTGGCAACTATGGTCTTATAGTATAGTTTGAAATCAGGTAGTGTGATGCCTCCAGATTTGTTCTTTTTGCTTAGTCTTGCTTTTGCTATGTAGGCTCTTTTTTGGTTCCATATGAATTTTAGAATTTTTTTTTCTAGTTCTGTGAAGAATGATGGTGGTATTTTGATGGGGATTGCATTGAATTTGTAGGTTGCTTTTGCCAGTATGTTCATTTTCACAATATTGATTCTACCCATCCATGAGCATAGAATGTGTTTCCATCTGTTTTTGTCATCTATGATTTCTTTCAGCAGTGTTTTTTAGTTTTCCTTGTAGAAGTTTTTCAGCTCCTTGGTTAGTTATATTCCTAAGGTTTTTTTTTCCAGCTATTGTAAAAGGGGTTGAGTTCTTGATTTCTCTACTTGGTTGCTGTTGGTGTATAGAAGAGCTACTGATTTGTGCACATTAATCTTGTATCTGGAAACTTTGCTGAATTGTTTTATCAGTTCTAGGAGCTTTCTGGAGGAGTCTTTAGGGTTTTCAAGGTAAACGATCATATTGTCAGCAGAGAGTGACAGTTTGACTTCCTCTTTTCCAGTTTGGGTGCACTTTATTTCTTTCTCTTGTCTGATTGCTCTGGCTAGGACTTCCAGTACTATGTTGAAGAGGAGTGGTGAGAGTGGACATCCTTGTCTTGTTCCAGTTCTCAGGGGGAATGCTTTCAACTTTTCCCCATTCAACATTATGTTGTCTGTGAGTTTCTCATAGATGGCTTTTATTACATTGAGGTATGTCCCTTGTATGCAGATTTTGCTGAGAATTTTAATCATAAAGGGATGCTGGATTTTTGTCGAATGCTTTTTCTGCATCTATTGAGATGACCATGTGATTTTTGTTTTTAATTCTGTTTATGTGGCATATCACATTTATTGACTTGCACATGTTAAACCATCCCTGGGTCCCTGATATGAAACCCTCTTGATCATGGTGGATTATCTTTTTGATACGTGTTGGATTCGGTTAGCAAGTATTTTGTTACGGATTTTAGCGTCTGTGTTCATCAAGGATATCGGTCTGTAGTTTGCTTTTTTTGGTTGTGTCCTTTCCTGATTTTGGTTTTAGGGTGATGCTGGCTTCATAGAATGAATTAGCAGGGATTCCTTCCTTATCTTGTGGAATAGTGTCAAAAGGATTGGTACCAACTCATCTTTGAATGTCTGGCAGAATTCTGCTGTGAATCCATCTGGTCCTGGACTATTTTGTTGGTAATTTTTAAATTGCCATTTCCATCTCGTTGCCTGTTATTGATCTGTTCAATGTATCTAAAAGCCACAAAGGTTATATTTTCCCAGGAGTTTATCCATCTCTTCTAGGTTTTCTAGTTTATGCACATAAAGGTGTTCATAGTAGCCTTGAATGGTCTTTTGTATTCCAGTGGTGTCAGTTGTAACATCTCCTGTTTCATTTCTCAGTGAGGGTATTTGGATAACCTGGTACTGGGGGTTGTCTGCATAGAGTCCTGTGATGTGAACCATCTATGGGTCTCTCAGCTGTGGATACCAGCTCCTATTCCGATGGAGGTTGTAGGGGGGTGCGATGGACTACATGAGGGTTCTTAGCTTTGGTGGCTTAATGCTCTATTTTTGTGTTGGTTTTCCTTCTGCTGGGAGATGGTGCTTTCCAGGGAGCATCAGCTGTGGTAGCATGGAGAGGAACCAGCGGTGGTCGGGACCCTAGCACTCCCAAGATTATATGCCCTCTGTCTTCAGCTACCAGGGAGGGTAGGACAAAAAAATTTTAAGTAAATAAATGCTTATACCCAGAACACAGAGTGGTTTTCTATTTTTCATCTAGTTCCTGTTGTACTTCATCTGTAAAAAAGGTATCTGGAAAGTTACTCTAAACTTGCAGTACTTGTTTTGCTTTGGAAGGTTTAGACAGGAATATAAATGAGTGTAGTCCAAGGATACTTGTCTTTAATCTATAACGTTCTGATTTTTAATAAAAATATATTACTATATCATATGTGCAATAAAAAATTCATTTAAAAGGAAAAATAATACAATTATAACACCTAACATAGACCTAGTACTGGTATTTACTCAAGAAATTCTTGCTAGGAGGAGTAAAAGAATATTCACATAATTTCATACTGCTATTTTATAGACAAAAGAGATGACACTGCAAATATTGACGGCACAGCACCACTATGCAATAGTGTGGAATGTTAGGTGTCAGATTTTACGCATTGTTCAAACTTGGGCAATAGATATAAAGGAAGTTTGGTGGTAGAAGGGAAGCACAGCATGTGAATACATGGTCACACTACTTTTGGAAAGCTGTATGCATTGAGAACCATTAGTAGTAATCAACAGAATAAATTACAGTTGATTTAAATAAGAGCTTTATTAAAATTGCTGAGAAGTTTAGAGGAGCAGGTTTAGGAAATGGGGCAAGAAGTAGGGAGGGTGATACCAGAAAAGACGATATGAGAGCTCCAATCTGGAAGACTGCTGCCACCACTGAGAAAAAGGCTAAGTGACTTGCCCAAGATCCTGCAGCTAGGAAATGGTAGAACTGGAATTTGAACCTGGACAATCTGATTCCAGCCTCTTTTCCATGACTGTATCCTACCTAAGACATGTGAAATCTGTAAAAACTATTGTGCCAAGAGTCATTGTGTAAATGACTGCTTCGTTAGCTCTTGCCAGCACTCTTATGACCTTCCATGTTTAATCTGAATGCTGTCTGATCTATTGGTTCTCTAATGTCTTGTCATCCATAGTACATGATGGAGACATAGACCAGAACAATGTTCTTTACCACAGCTTGTATAATCTAATAAGACACTAATGGAAGGGAGAATGCACATGAATACAACAGCATTCACTGGCAGTAAACACTGATGAGAAGTCTAGGGCACAAGATGGGAATATAGGTATATTTGGCACAAAAATAAAGGAGAAAAAAAAACTTGAATGACTTGATAATCCATTTAATGAAGTAATTAGATAAGTTAATGTTTTAAATCAATCACACTCTAAAATTGTCCTTTTCTAAGTAGTATTTTGTGCCAGTAATCTCTCTCCCTCCTTTTATTTATTTTGTGTGTGTGACACAGGGTCTCACTCTGCCACCCAGGCTTGAATGCAATAGTACGATCTCGGCTCACTGCAGCCTCACTCTCCCAGGCTCAAGAAATCCTCCCACCTCAGCCTGCCAAGTAGCTGGGACTACAGGAACACACCAGCATGCCTGGCTAATTTTTTTTTTTTTTTTTTTTTTTTTTTAAATAAAGAGTGGGTTTTCACCATGTTACCCAGGCTGGTCTCAAACTCCTGGGTTCGAGCCATCCTCCCGTCTCTGCCTCTCAAAGTATCTCCCTTTCTCTTCTTAGTAGCATTATTTCCAAGTAAAATACATGGTTCTTCAGGTCTACGGAGTGTTTCAAATTCCTTGGTAACTCCGCTCTCCAGAAGCTGAATAGTACAAATTCTATTTCATCTTATTAAAGTTCCAGTGGTCTACCAGCTTTTTCTGTGACTAATAAAGCTTTCTGGCTGAGTATTAATGGCCTATCTTTATAAAAAACAGAGACCACGAACATGATGACCCAAACTAAACAGTGTGCACACACTTATTAAGCAAGATAGAACCCAAAATACGTTTGACAGCAAAGACTAACTCCATTTGTTATATATACTCTAGCAATATATGAGCCTAAAACATCATTTCTTGAACAATTTTCACTGAGAGTTGTAAGAGTCAAATAACTTTCACCAGCCAAATCTGTTGTTTAGGTATGCCAGATTAAATACTTTTTAAGGTAGAAGTATTCACTTCCCTTGTATGCGTGTATACACACACACACACACACACACACACACACATTATATATATGAGACAGAGTGCCTGATGATGTGTGGAGCACATACATCTAAATAATTTATATCCTTTCACATTCCTGAACAATGGGAAAAAGACTACTTTATATAGTTTTATAACTGTCTAAAAATTTCCCTTAGTGTCAAAATTTTCTGAAAATTTATTATACCTTTGATAATTTAGACAGAGTTAAAATTTCACAGAAACTATGACAGCACCCAATATGTTTGCAATTAAGTATAATTATCACAGTACACTGTGTGTCTGTAAATTGTGGTAGGGAGATCATCCTTGATATTAGGTCAGGACTATTTGGTAATACTGAGGCAGCATGACATAGAGAAAGAACAGAGCATTTGTAAAGAGACAGACCTGGGCCAGAAAATATATGGCCAAGAATGCTCAGCTGGTCGTGGTGGCTCACGCCTGCAATCCCAGCACTTTGGGAGGGCGAGGTGGGTGGATCACCTGAGGTGGTCAGGAGTTCAAGACCAGCCTAGTCAACACAGCAAAACCCCATCTCTACTAAAAATACAAAAAATTAACAGGGAGTGGTGGCGTGCGCCTGTAGTCCCAGTTACTAAGGAGGCTATGGCAGGAGAATCACGTGAACCCAGGAGGCGGAGGCTGCAGTTAGCTGAGATCACACCACTGCACTCCAGCCTGGGCAACAGAGTAAGACTCTGAAATAGGAAAACAAAACAAAACAAACAAACAAACAAAAAACAAAGAGAATGCTCATATGTCCATCTATAAGCCCCAAACTATCTACTGTCTACAGAGATAGAAATGCTTCCTTCCTTGCTTCCTCAGGGATACTATTTCAAAATGAATGAAAAGTCTAAATAACCATGAGCTGTTTCAAACCAAGAGTGCAGTATAGACATCAAATTATCAGTTCTTCTCTATATTCTTGGCACAGAGATAAATATGATAATGTTTACCCAGGATGCTGGGTGAGCAATTAGCTTAAAATATACAGGACGCATTCAACATAGGCAACCCGGCTTGGAAATTCTGAGTATTATTAATTTTTGAAGTTTTATATTATTTTAATCTTAGTGATTTAGGTACTTTTGTTAAAGCAAAAATTCATTTCATATATTATTATTTATGTCCTCCAAATTCCAAAAAGGATTTTAGGAGACTTAAAATGATATTAAAAGACAGATTAATCAAGCCATTATGAGGCTGTGGTAGAATAAGTAAGTAATATTCTGTCTACTATAATTTCCTTCAGATCTAATTCAAACATTATCAAAAACTGACGATAGACTTGCATAAAATTAGGAATAACTTCTACTCCCATCTCTACCCCTATCTTTCTCACTTTATTCTTCTCCATATCCATTAATACAAGTTAATTTATCAAACTACATTAGATCAGGGACTTTGTGTTGTTTACTCATATATTTATTTCCAGAGCTAGAAGAGTGGGAAGCATATGGTGTTCACTGAATGTTTGTTGAATAAGTAAATAAGAAAAAATAAAATGAGTTTTGTTTTGGAAGTTGGAGGAGAAAAAAATACCGAGACAATAAGTTGTCTCATGCAGTAAGAGAAATTAAACAGGAAGAAAAAAAGGAAGAAAGGAAGAAAGAATGAATTGCCTCTCCTTAAATAGGTATCAAATTGTGAAAATGTTGTTATTGGTCCATGAAATTTTCCCTAAATCGTACATTAAATTTTCTTTAAATTTGGTGCAAAACAATATAAGTCACAGTAATGGAAGCAAGATGTGAAAAGTCTACACATCTGTTAGGAAAAATCCTGCTCCCTCCATGCTCCTCTTGCCTCCATGGTAATCCAAGGAAGGTAAGTCTAAGTGAAATAAAAAAGGGAGATGGGAAAAGGAACTCTGAGCCCATGTGGCCAGTTCACAACAAAAGTCTGTTACGCCATGGTTTGTAGTCTGTTATTCAGCAGGAAAGAATTTTGGAAAAACAAGCATCTTGTTCTGGGAATGTCAGGGAGAAGGAAAACAATTCAAAATCCAATCAGTGGCTTTGAGCGAAACACAGATTCTTTTATTCCCCTAGTTTGGACAACAGTTCCTCATGCAGATTTTACAGAGCTAGAGGCTGTTGGAATCATGAGAAAGTCTAGGAAAAGTTAAAGCCTGAATCACACAGGCTTATAAGATTTGGGGCTGCTGCAGAGCTGTGGAGTTTCACCAAGGGAGAGGACAGGAGGCGGGAGTGATACATGAAATGGAAAACTGCATTCTGGCAAAGGATGTGCCTGCTCTGAAATTCTCCTAGCAGGATGACACTTGAAACCTTTGCTTCTACTTTTCCTTAAAGTGTGTGAGGCCACACAATTGTTCCAGTCACTCTTACTGTATAAAAATCATTCTACAATTTAGAGGTATAAACTACAATTCGTTTACTTTGTTCCCAGTTTTGAGGGTCAGGAACTGGGGGAGGCAGTGCTGAGCAGCTCTCATTCGTGGTCTCTCACACAGTTGCATTCAGATGTCCACTGAGGCTGCAGTAATCTAAAGGCTTGCCTGGCAAGATGTCCAAGGTGGAGCAAATCACACAGCCAGCCGTTGCTGCTAACCATTAGCCAAGCACTCAACTGCCTACACGCACCCTCTCCAGCATGGTGCTTTGAGAGAAGTCAGACTTTGAACATGACGACTGGCTTCTCCCAGTGAGAATTTCAAGAGATAAACTCAGAAGCCACATGACCTTGACTGACCCTGGAAGTGAAACATCATTTCTGCTGCATTCTGTTAATTACAAGCACATCACTAAGGTAGAGCAATCCAAGATTAGAAGCAGCTGTGGCTTGCAGCACTCACAGACAGGAATGAAAAGGGGTGAGTGAATTCAGCACCTTCAACTTGAACACCCAGGTTCTTGCATTGGGACTAACTAGGCAAGCAACTCAACCCCTGGAGAATGAAGAAAAGCAGACGGGTGGGGAGGTGACAGTCCACCTGGGAATGGCTTGGAGCCAAAGGAACCCCCACCTCCAGGCAAGAGAAGCGGTGATTGATTGTGTGACCCTGACTGGGAAACTGCACTTCTCCCACAGATCTTTGCAATCCACAGATGAGGAGATTCCCTCATGAGCCCATGCCACCAGGACCTTGGGTCCAATACACGGAGCTGTGTGGAGACTTGGCAGAGTAGCCACTCAGTATACACAGAGACCCAGGAATTTTACATACTCTGGTTCCAGGATCCCCAGAAAGGTGGAAAATCCATCTGTACATATTCCTAGGAAGGGGGCTGAATCCAGGGAGCCAAGCAATATCATTCTGCAGGCCCCACTTCCACAGCACCTCACAAGTTTAGACCTACTGGCTTGGAATTCCAGCCAGCCAATGGCAACAGGATGGAATCTGCAGGAGACAGGTTTGAGTTTCTACCATGTCTGCAGTTCAGCAGACTCAGCCATTTCAGCTTGCTGGCTTTGGAGAATACAAAGGGTCTGGAACAGAAAGGGTCCCCCACAACATAGCACAGCTGCCTTGCCAGATTGTAGCCAGACTGCTTCTTTAAGCAGGACCCCTTTCCATTTATCCTCACTGGGAGGACATCAGTGTGGGGGCTTCTGCTACTCCAGCCAGGATTCTACAGATAGAGCTCTGGTCTCTCCCTGGGACAGAGCTCCCAGTGGGAGGGGCAACCACCATGTCTGTGGTTCAGTTGACTCAGCTGTTTCAGCCTGCTGGCTTTGAAGAACACAAACGGTGCAGACAAGGAAAGGTCCCCTACAATGCAGCACACCTGCTCTGCCAAATAGCAGCCAGACTGCTTCTTTAAGCAGGTTTCTGATCCCATTCCTCCTGACTGGGTGAGACCTCCCAATGAGGGTCTCCAGCCACCTCCTACAGGTCAGTACCCCACTGGTGGAACTTCCAGAGGAAGGAGCTGGCTGCCCTCTTCACTATTTCACAGCCTTCACTGGAGATACCTTCAGGTACAGGAAAAACCAAGGGAACTAGGGTCTGGAGTATACACCCAGCAAACCACAGCAGCCCGACAGTAGGGCGGCCTGTTAAAAGAAGAAGAAACCAATAGAAAACAACAATAACAACAACAAAAACAAAAACATTTAAAAAAAAAAACCAAAACCCCATTCAAAGATCAGCAGCCTCAAAGATCAAACATAGGCCCACAAAGATAAGAATCAACGCAGCTGGGCATGGTGGCTCACGCCTGTAATCCCAGCACTTTGGGAGGCCAAGGCAGGCAGATCACGAGGTCAGGAGATCGAGACCATCTTGGCTAACACAGTGAAACCCTGTCTCTACTAAAAATACAAAAAATTAGCTGGGTGTGGTGGCAGGTGCCTGTAGTCCCAGCCACTCAGTAGGCTGAGGCAGAAGAATGGCATGAACCCGGGAGGTGGAGCTTGCAGTGAGCTGAGATCATGTCACTGCACTCCAGCCTGGGTGACAGAGCGAGACTCCATCTCAAAAAAAGAAAAAAAGAATTGACGCAAAAATGCTGAAAACTCAAAGAGCCAGAGTTGCCTCTTCTCTGCCAAATGGCCACAACACCTCTTCAGTAAAGGCACAGAACTGGGCTGAGGCTAAGATGGCTGAATTGACAGAAGTAGGCTTCCGAAGGTGGGTAATAAGGAACCGTACTGCGCTAAAGCAGCATGTATAACCGAATACAAAAAAGCTCATAATAATCATGAAACAATACAGGCATTGATAGCCAGAATAGCCAGTTTAGAGAGAAACATAACCAACCTGATGGAGCCAAAAAACACAACATGAGAACTTCACAATGAATCACAACTATCATTAGCAGAATAGACCAAACAGAGGAAAGAATCTCAGAGCTTGAAGACTATCTTTCTGAAATAAGGCAGGTAGACAAGAATTAAAAAAAAAGAATGAAAAGAAATGAACAAAACCTCCGAGAATTATGGGACTATGTAAAGAGATTGAATGTACAACTGATTGGGGTACCTGAAAGAGACGTGGAGAATAGAACCACAGTGGAAAACACACTTCAGGATATCACTGAGGAGAACTTCCCCAACCTAGCAAGACAGGCCAACATTCAAATTCAGGAAATCCGGAGAACCCCATAACATATTCCATGAGAAGATCAGCCCCAAGACACATAGTCATCAGATTCTCCAAGGTTGAAATGAAGGAAGAAATGTTAATGGCAGCCAGAGAAAAAGGCCAGGTTACCTACAAAGGGAAACCCATCAGACTAACAGCAGACTTCTCAGTGGAAACCCTACAAGCTAGAAGAGATTGGGGGCCAATTATTCAACAGTCTTAAAGAAAAGAACTTCCAACCCAGAATTTTATATCTGGCAAAACAGCTTCATAAGCAAAAAAGAAGTAAGATCCTTTCCAGACAAGCAAATGCTTAGGGAATTTGTCACCACCAGGCATGCCTTGCAAGAGTTCCTGAAGGAAGCACTAAATATGGAAAGGAAAATCTATTACCAGCTACTACAAAAACACACTGAAGCACACAGACTAGTGGCACTATGAAGCAACCACATAAACGAGTCCACAAAATAACCAGCTAACATCTTGACAGGATCAAATTCATACATATCAATATTAACCTTAAACGTAAATGGGCTAAATGCTCCCAATTAAAAGACATAGAATGGCAAGCTGGATAAAGAGCTAACACCCATTGGTATGCTGTCTCCAAGAGACCCATCTCATGTGCTAAGACACACACAGGCTCAAAATAAAGGGATGAAGGAAAAGTTACCATGCAAATGGAAAACAGAAAAAAGCAAGAGTTGCAATCCTAGTTTCTGACAAAATAAATTTTAAACCAACAAAGATCGAGAAAGAAAAAGAAGGTCATTACATAATGGTAAAGGGTTCAATTCAACAACAAGAGCTACCTCTCCTAAATATATATGTACCCAATACAGGAGCACCCAGATTTATAAAGCAAGTTCTTAGAGACCTACAAAGAGACTTAGACTCCCATACAATAATAGTGGGAGACTAACACCCCACTGACAATATTAGACAGATCACCAAGACAGAAAATTAACAAAGATATTCAAGACCTGAACTCAGCTCTGGGTCAAGTGAACCTATAGATGTCTACAGAACTCTCCACCCAAAAACCACAGAATATACATTCTTCTCATCACCGCACAGCACTTACTCTAAAATTGATCACATAATTGGAAGCAAAACACTCTTCAGCAAATGCAAAAGAACTGAAGTCATAACAGTCTCTTAGACCACAACACAATCAAATTAGAACTCAAGATTAAGAAATTCACTCAAAACCACACAACTACATGGAAGTTGAACAACCTGCTCCTGAATGACTCTTGAGTAAATAATGAAACAAAGGAAGAAATCAAGAAGTTCTTTGAAACTAATGAGAACACAGAGACAACACACCAGAATCTCTGGGATGCAGCTAAAGCAGTGTTAAGAGGGAAATTTATAGCACTTAAATGGCCACATCAGAAAGCTAGAAAGATCTCAAGTTAACAACCTAATATTTCAACTAAAAGAACTAGAGAACTAAGTGCAAACAAACCTCAAAGCTAGCAGAAGACAAGCAATAACCAAGATCAGTGGTGAACTGAAGAGAGAGACACAAAAAAACCCTTCCAAAAAAATCAACGAATCTAGGGGCTGGTTTTTTGAAAAAATAAATAAAATACATAGACCACTAGCTAGGCTAATAAAGAAGAAAGGAGAGATGAATCAAGTAAACACAATCAAAAATGACAAGGAGGATATCACCACTGACCTCATGGAAATACAATCATCAGAGAATACTATAAACACCTCTATGCACATAAACTAGAAAATCTAGAAGTGGGTAAATTCCTGGACACATACACCCTCTCCCCAGACTGAACCAGGAAGAAATTCAATGCCTGAATAGCCAAGCAATAGTTGTGAAATTGAGGCAGTAATAGCCTACCAACAACAATAACAAAAAATAAACACCCCAGAACCAGATGGATTCACAGCTGAATTCTACCAGAGGGACAAAGAAGAGATGATGCCATTTCTACTGAGACTATTCCAAACAATTGAAAAGGAGGGACTCTTCCCTAACTCATTCTATGAGGCCAGCATCATCTTGATACCCAAACCTGGGAGAGATAGAACAAAAGAAGATAACTTGAGGCCAATATCCCCAATGAACATCAATAGAGAAATCCTCAACAAAATACTGGCAAACTGAATCCATCAGCACATCAAAAAGCTTATCCACCACAATCAAGTTGGCTTCATCCCCAGGATGCAACGTTAGTTCAACATATGCAAATCAATAAATGTGATTTATTACATAAACAGGACTAAAGACAAAAACCACATGATTATCTTAATAGATGCAGAAAAAGCCTTCAATAAAATTCAACATCCCTTCAGGTTAAAAACTCTCAATAAACTAGATATTGAAGGATGATACCTCAAAATAATAAGACTCATATATGGCAAACCCACAGCCAATATCATACTGAAAAGCTGAAAGCATTCCCATTGAAAACTGGCACAAGACAAGGATGCCCTCTCTCACCACTCCTATTCAACATCGTATTGGAAGTTCTGGCCAGGGCAATCAGGCAAGAGAAAAAAAAAAAAAACCATATTCACACAAGAAGAGAGGAAATCAAATTATCTGTTTGCACATGCCGTGATCCTATATCTGGAAAACCCCATCAATTCAGCCCAAAAGCTTAAGCTGATAAGCCACTTCAGGAAATTCTCAGGACATAAAATCAACGTGCAAAAATGGCTAGCATTACTATCTACCAACAACAGGCAAGCAGAGAACTAAATCATGAATGAAGTCCCATTCACAATTGCTACGTAAAAAGAGTAAAATACCTAAGGATACAGCTAACAAGGGAAGTGAAGGACCTCTTCAAAAAGAACTACAAACCACTGCTCAAAGAAGTCAGAGAAGAACACACACACACACACACACGGAGAAACATTCCATGCTCATGGACGGGAAGAATCAATATTGTCAGAATGGCCATACTACCCAAAGTAATGTATAGATTCAATGTCATTCCCAGTAAACAACCATTGACATTCTTCACAGAGTTAGAAAAAAAAACTATTTTAAAATTCATATGGAGGCCAGGTGCGGTGGCTTATGCCTATAATCCCAGCACTTTGGGAGGCCGAGGCGGGTGGATCACGAGGTCAAGAGATCGAGACAATGCTGGCTAACAGGGTGAAACCCCATCTCTACCAAAAAAATACAAAAAAAATTAGCCAGGCATGGTGGCGGGCACCTGTAGTTCCAGCTACTCGGGAGGCTGAGGCAGGAGAATGGCATGAACCCAGGAGGCGGAGCTTACAGTGAGTCAAGATCATACCACTGCACTTCAGCCAGGGTGACAGAGTGAGACTCAGTCTCAAAAACAAAAAACAAATTCATATGCAACCAAAAATGAGACTGAAGAGCCAAGACAATCCTCAGCAAAAAGAACAAAGCTGGAGGCACCACATGCTACCCAACTTCAAACTATACTACAAGGCTACAGTAACCAAAACAGCATGGTACTGGTACAAGAACAGATGCATAGATCAATGGAACAGAATAGAGAACTCAGAAATAAGACCACATGCATACAATCATCTGATCTTAGAAAAATCTGGGGGAGAGCTGACTAGCAATATGCAGAAAATTGACAGTGGACCCCTCCCTCACACCATATACAAAATTCAACTCAAGGGCCAGGTGCAGTGGCTCACACCTGTAATCCCAGCACTTTGGGAGGCCAAGGCAGGCAGATCACCTGAGGTCAGGAATTCAAGACCAACCTGGCCAACATGGTGAAACCCTATCTCTACTAAAAATACAAAAATTAGCCAGGCATGGTAGTGCACTCCTGTAGTCCCAACTACTCAGGAGGCTGAGGCAGGAGAATCACTTGAACCCAGGAGGCAGACATTGCAGTGAGCCAAGATCATGCCATTGCTCTCCAGTCTAGGCAACAGAGTGAGACTCCATCTAAAAAAAAAAAAAAAAAAATCAACTCAAGATGTATTAAAGACTTAAATGTAAAACCCAAAACTTATAAATCCTAGAAGAAAATCTAGGCCATACCATTCAGGACATAGGCATGAGCAAAGATTTCATGACAAAAATGCCAAAACCAATTGTAACAAAAGCAAAAATTTACAAATGGGATCTAATTAAAGAGTTTCTACAGAGCAGAAACTCTATCATTAGAGTGAACAAACAACCTGCAGAATGAGAACATTTTTGAAATCTATCCATCTGACAAAAGTTTAATATCCAGAGTCTGCAAGGAAGTTAAACAAATTTACAAGAAAGAAAAAAAACCCCATTAAAATGTGGGCAAAGGACATGAATAGATACTTCTCAAAATAAGACACATGCAACCAACAAACATATGAAAAACAGCTCAACGTCACTGATCATTAGAGAAGTGCAAATCAAAACCACAATGAGATACCATTTTATGACAGTCAGAATGGCTATTACTAAAAAGTCAAAAAACAAAAGATGCTGGTGAGGTTGTGAAGAAAAAGGAATGCTTTTACATCATTGGTGGCAGTGTAAATTAGTTTAACCATTGTGGAAGACAGTGTGGCAATTCCTCAAAGACCTAGAGGCAGAAATACTATTCAACCCAGCAATCCCATTACTGGGTATATACTCCCCAAAATAGAAATATTCTATTATAAAGATACATGCATGTGTATGTTCATCGCAGCACTATTCACAATAACAAAGACATGAAATCAACTAAATGCCCACTAATGATAGACAAGATAAAGAAAATGTGGTACATATACACCACAGAATACTATGCAGCCATAAAAAAGAATGAAATTATGTCCTTTGTAGGGACATGGATGGAGTTGCAAGCCATTATCCTCAGCAAACTAATGCAGGAACAGAAAAGCAAATACTTCATGTTCTCATTCATGTGTGGGAGCTCAATGATGAGAACCCATGGACATATGGGAAGAACACCACACACTGGGGTCTTTCAGAGTGGGGAGGGGAGGGAGAGCATCAGAAAAAATA
This sequence comes from Piliocolobus tephrosceles, assembly GCF_002776525.5. Taxonomy (NCBI): domain Eukaryota; kingdom Metazoa; phylum Chordata; class Mammalia; order Primates; family Cercopithecidae; genus Piliocolobus; species Piliocolobus tephrosceles. The sequence goes on along the minus strand of NC_045447.1, from coordinate 27,762,373 downwards.
GGGCTTAATACCGAGGTGATGGGATGATCTGTGCAGCAAACCACCATGGCACATGTTTGCCTATGTAACAAACCTACATATCCTGCACATGTACCCCTGAATTTAAAATAAAAGTTGAAGAAAAAAATCACTAGGGTAAGCCCAGATTTAAAGGGAAGGGAATATTGACCCTGCCTCTCAATGGGAGGAGTGTCAAATAATCACAGTTGTCTTTTTAAACCATTGTAATTGTACTATCTAGTCTTGCACCATATTAGACTAAATAACATACAGCAGGAATAAAAAAAAAAGATAACAAAAACTATAAACCTGAAGTACTCTTGGTTTTTCTACCTTTTTTTCTAAATCTTCTTTCTTCTTCTTTTTCAAGATATATACCCCTCATCTTTTCATTGAATTATGGCCATTCCACTACCTATGTAAAACAAAAATTTCACCAAAATAGCAACTGAATTCTCAGGCAATTGGTTAAGTCTTTCTTTAACTTTCATCTTAGGTTGGTCTTTATTATATTCAGTATATACTTATTAAGCATATATTACTTGCTGAGTAGCATGCTACTTAAGTAGTTAGAATTATTGGTCATTGGGGTAGAAAAAAGGAAGGAAGGCAGAATTTATTTCATTCACCATGCTTCAAATCCAAAATATTGTTCTTTTTGGCATACAAACTTTTTAAATTCCAAGATATATTTAATCATGCCATTCAAATATCAAGAATTATCTTTCTGATACATCTCTCTATTTTGTCTCTAAGGCACACTTTTCACAAAGGAAATATAGTTTAAAATATTCTAATATCCTCTCAGTGGAAAACTTGCTTTATTTACACTTTCAGTATAGGTTCATTCTTAATATTTGGAACATTTAAGAAGTTTTTTCAAATATTTACTTAAAAATAAATTGTAACTAAAAACATCAGATACCCTCCAAAAGTCCTGCAAGTCTCTAGGTCCTCAAGATGATTTGAAAAGCAAGAACAATGAATTGCATGATCCAAGGCTGAGAAAAACACCCCAGGTGTGTCTCATCAACAGCAGAGTCAGCACAAGAAAACCACATTACAACACCTGCTTTCTGTGTAAGGCTCTGATGCAGTATACACAGTGCGGCCCCAATACTGCAAAGAAATGAGATGAAAAGTCTTCCTTAGCAAAATGTTTAATACAATTTTAAAAGACTGTTGTTGGGTTTCTAGAACCTACTCACCAGATCAGGATGACCTGCCTGGGTGCTTGTGTTGATGAGTATAGAACTAAGGGTCTACTCATTTTGAGGGTGGGAGGGTTCTTAAATTTATTCCAGTTTTTTTTTTTTTTTTTAAGTCGACCTCTTTATTTCAGGATTAAGTTTTCAGATTGACACAGAAAAACAAAACCTTTCCATTTCCATTTCAAAACGTGTCATAATACATATCTTATTACAGTATACTCTGAAGAAGTATTTATTAAATGCCAATCTATGTACCAGTTTTATCAGAAATCATCCAGAAACCGTTAAAACAACAGAGTCCGGAGACTTTAGAGATTCTGGTTCAGTAGATTCTGAAGGGCTTTAAAAAAAAAAAAAAATGAGAAACATTTTAAAATATTTAGCTGATTCTAATGAACATCTAGGTTTGAGAGTCTCTACTATAAGGAATAATTCACATCGTTTCATTTGCACTGTAATTTTTATCTATAGTAAATTGACTGAATTAAGAAAAATGTTGACTAGAACTTATTGATCTTTTGGATATAGTACTATTTTTGTAGTAACAGGTCCAGACTTACATTAATTGAAGTTAGGAGAGTGGAAATTAAATGTTTTCTTTTCTTCTTTCCAACTTTTATTTTAGATTCAAGGGATACATGTGCAGGTTTGTCATGTGGGTAAATTGTGTGTTGTGGGGTTTTGGTGTACAGACAATTTTGTCACCCAGGTAATCAGCAGAATACTCAATAGGTTATTTCAGTACTTCTAAGGGATTAAAATACACTTGACATTTCATTTCTCTCCAGGCATCTCTTACTGTACGTTGAGGGAAAAAAAGCCTGGGGCAGATGAAGCAAGATTTAAAAAAAAAATAATATCTAGACATGTCTTCACATAACAGGTGCTCATAAACAGGATAAATGATTAAATAAATGAATGAATAAATGAACAATACCCAGACTAGGTAGTCATTAACAGGAAGAAAAAGCATTCCTTTTCCTACATGTTATGTATTTCAAACTCTCAACTGAAAAAATACATATTTGTTATAGGGAGGCACAGATTCCACAGCATTGGCTCCTTATAACCTGGGGTCTCTCTAGAAAAAGATTCCTAGCATGCGTCCCAAGAGGAACAAGCCACAGAAGGATCACAGAACTTTCATATTTCCAACTTCTTACTAACGCAGTATTTCCATAAATCTGGAAAGTCTTTAGGAGACCCACAGCTGCTCTGATTTCAAATAAAGCTGAGGAATAGCCTACCTCTATGCAATCAAAGCTTTCAAAAAATTCTCAAAACTTGAGACTTTGAAATTTCCTGTTTCAGAGCTTAGTGGCCCCAGAGCAACCCAGATCATTCCCCAAAATCTCATGACCCACAAGGGGTCTAAGGGTTCAACAATAATGATAATGAAACAGCTAATGTGATGAATATTGAGCATTTTCTAACACATGCTAAGTGTTTTTACATATATTATTAGCTTGTTTTATCTCACAAGAACACCATAAATTTTTATAATCCTTTTCTCATTATTATTAGTTTACTGAAAAAGAAAGTGAGACTTTAAGAGAAGTTGAGGTTTTCTAGAGAAGTTGAATCAATATTACAATATTACAGTGACCATCCATAACCCTTTACTTAAATTTAACAATTTTTTTCATATTTTTTTTACATGTGATTTACCTGTCTTCCTCTCCCTCATCCCTATCTTTATAGGAGTCTGCTGTGTCTGAGGTAGAAAAGGGTAAAGAGGGGGCAAGGGACACACATACATACCACACACACATACACCATACATACCACACAACACAAATACACACAATTTTACTGACCCATTTGAAGGCAAGTTGCAGACTTCACACCATGTCACCCATAACATTTCAACACTCATCTTTTTAAAATAAGGAAATTCTCCTACGAACCATGATACCACACTGTCGTATCTTACAAAATTAACAAAACTTCCATAATATCATCAAATACAGTCCATATTCAAACTTGCATAATGTTTGTGGGGTGTTTTTAACAGCAGTTTAACAGATTTTACAGATAAATAGATATTTAAACAGAAGATTACTAACTATTTGGGTCAGTTAATAATTGTAACTAGAACTGAATGTGTTTACATATGTTTTGAGACAGAAAAAAATAGAATTCCTGAAGGAAACCATTCCACAGGATGTACCCACTCTGAATATCAGAATTTTCACTCCAATCCTTAAGCAGGGTCCGCCAGGCCCAGGTACAATACAATAATTGCTGGAAAGTTGTTCACCCCTAGAATTTTATGAAGCTAGCAGTGACAGAAAGGGTAAGTAATGTGTGGCTAAATCTGGCTTCTGGGGCTCCAAAATTTCAAGCATTTAGAGAGAACTTTAAAAAGGAATTGACCAATGAGAATGGACGCTCGGTGGGGAACACCACACACTGGGGGCTGTCACGGTGGCTGGGGTGGGCTCACAGGGAGGAAGAGCATCAGGAAGAATAGCTAATGAATGCTGTTCATTAGCTATTCTTCCTGATGCTCTTCCTTAGGGCTTAATACCTAGGTGATGGGTTAATAGGTGCAGCAAACCACCATGGCACACATTTACATATGTAACAAACCTGCACATCCTGCACATGGACCCTGGAACTTAAAAGTTGAAGGAAAAAGAAGGTTGGGGCATAAATTAAATATTTGAGAATAACAGGCAGAAGGCTGTGGGGCTTCCCCATGCTGCCCCCACCCAATGCCAGAATGATGTTCCCCTGGATTTTAGACCAAAAGTATGAAGGCGGTCTGCATGGAGTTAACTTCAAAAGTAGGAGCCAGAAGCGGAAGAACCATGAGGTTCCCAACATAGCAATTAAGCAGTCATCTTCTGGTTGGGGGAGGCTACGTGAACCAGAGACAAGGGTTTTCAGCACTGGCTTGGGTGTTCCAATGACCAAGAAACAGATGGGCTTCTCACCAATACCCTAGCACAATACAAGCCCCCTCAAACTGCAGCACAACCTCATGGAATTGAACAACTCATAAACTAAAAATGAAATTTCCACCTGGCAGACATGACAGGTCTATACATAGATGTTTATTTAAGTAATGAAAAATAAAGTACTGCTCTTCTTCATTCCTTTTTCCCTTCCTTTCCATCACCATAATCTCTGCCTGGATGGTCACATTGCTTCCTCCTCTTCTGTGTCTCTCTCTAATCTCCTTTTTTCCTCTCTTATGAGAACACTTGTGAAAGCATTTGGAACCCACCTGAATAATCCAGGATAATATATTCATCTGAAGAGCCTTAGTCACATATGCAAAGACCCTTTTTCCTTATAAAGTAACATTTACAGCTTCTAGACATCAGGATCTGATATTTTAGGGGCCATTATTCTATCACACCCACTAAAATATTTGGAAATTGTGTAGCATCAGGGGCCATTATTCTATCACACCCACTAAAATATTTGGAAATTGTGTAGCATCAGGACAGCAAATTTCTCTTAAGTGTGTCAGATTTTAAAAGAGAGTTATTTGTTCTACATGTCCAAGTTTTTATAACTTTGTGTCCAAATAAATAAGGATATTTTGCATAGTTCAGTTGTAGTCTGAGACTCTATTTACTTTACATGGTCTACTTGTACATAGTTATATATTCAAACTATAAAGTAGTTTGGGTTATTGGCTTTGAACCTGGAGATGTTGCTGTTCACTTGCTATCTTGGAAGGCAAGAAGATTTTTCTACTTGTTCTGTGCCACAATTTGAAGGTATGCGTCCACCTCCCCAATCTCTTCCATCTGTTTTTTTTTTTGTTTTGTTTTGTTTTGTTTTGTTTTGTTTTGTTTTTGGCTTTACTGAGGTATAATTTACAATAAAATTCATGGAGTTCAAATGCAAAGTCCAACGAATTTTGACAAATGTATACAACCATGTAATCACTAACCCAATCAAGATATAGAAAATTTCCATTACTCCAGAAAGTTCCCGTGTGCTCCTTCCCAGCTTAATTTGGGAATATTACAAATAAAGCTGACATGAATATTTATGTTAAAGGTTTTTTGGACATATCTTTTTCTCTTAGATAAATACCTAGACATGGAATTGCAGGTTCATAGAGAACATGTATTTTTAATCTATACTCTCTTTGGCTCATTGCTCCAATCCATTATTCTAGGACATTCTGATTCCACTTTCTACATTTTACTCAGTAATAAATTCATAATAATCTTTAACTAGTTTGACTATCTCTTCCTTTGTTCCTTGGTATGGCAAGCAACAGTTAATCTTTTTAACCAGTTTGACTAATGGTTCCCATCTTCCTTGCTATGTCCCACTCTGGACTTTGTTCCATTTGTTCTATGCTAGGATATTTACTTCTCACTTCATGGAACATACTGCTAATTCTTAGCAGTTATTTCTGCAATTATTTGATGTTAATGGAAGACTTTGCTTCCCTTCAAAATTCACTATGCAATGCAGGATAGGGGTGATACTGCACCTCCCAGTATCACCATCCTAAACTGATTGTCAATAGCCTTTTTTCACAGCCAACTCTGTTCTTTCTAACCCAGTGATCATCCTTTGTGGCAATTGAAAAAAAGAATCAAGATGCTCCTTTGGGTTCCTCATTATGTGCCTCCAAGATGCCAGGATACTTCTGTAACCCCATTCTCGATTTACTGGAAGTATGCCACTGATATTGCCATTTAATTGCTTCCTATCTAGTTCTATGTAGGGTGCAATTAACTATATCAATTTGAGCTGTTTCTGTTTAATTCCATCGATAATGATCTCATGATATTGACACATTGTGAAGGATTACTTACCAAAAGAAAGTATGTGTGAAAAAAAAACCTCAATGTGTTTCCAAGCCTGACTCACATCCCAAATTTGTATGTGGAGCATGAACCTTCTCCATACACCATTGAGATCGTCAACATTATTAGAACATCCTAGGATTAAGATATACAGCAACAGCTAAGTAATTAAAAGTCAATCTGCATAAGATGGTTCTACTATGGAGGTAAGTCTGCCATGCTTTTCATAAATAGATCTAATTGCTTCACCTGATTATATTTCCTTCTTCAGAATTAAATTTTTAAGAAAGAATATAAAAATCTTCAATAATACCCTGAAGATTTAATTTTCCAGTAGACTTTATCTTTAAGGAAAATAAATTTTGTGTTTATAATACATTCTTTCACAAAGTGGTTTACAATGATGCCTAAACTGTTTAGATTGCTTTGGGGACATTAAGTTGTCATTTAAAAAAAAAAAATTAGCTGAACATTCTTACAGAAACTCAGTGCCTCCCTGATTCTGTGTGTTGTGGGCTTACAATAGTTTCTCTTTTTATTTATTATTTTAATTTCAATAGCTTTTGGTTTGGGCTACAAGTGGTTTTTGGCTACACGGATGAATTCTATAGTGGTGAATTCTGAGATTTCACTGAACCTATCACCTGAGCAATGTACACTGCACTCAACATGTAGCCTTTTATCCCTCATCTTCCTCCCACCCTCCCCCTCAAGTCCCCAAAGTCCATTATATCACTCTGCATATCGTTGCATCCTCAAAGCTTAGCTGTCACTCATAAATGAGAACATACAGTATTTGGTTTTCCATTCCCAAATTACTTCACTTAGAATAATGGCCTCCAGCATCATCCCACTTGCTGTGAAAGACATTATTTCATTCCTTTTCATGTCTAAGTAGTATTCCTTGGTTATTCATACCACATTTTATCTATTCACTAGTCAATGGGCACTTATGTTGATTCTGTGATCTTTGTAACTGTGAATTGTGCTGCTATAAACATGTGTGTGCATGTGTCTTTTTCATGACTTCTTTTCCTTTGGATAGATACCCTGTAGTGGGATTGTTGGAGTTAATGGCAGATTTACTTTTAGTTATTTAAGGAATCGCCACCCTGTTTTCCATAGAGGTTGTACTAATTTACATTCCCACCGGCAGTGGGAAAGTGTTTCCTTTTCACCGCATCCACACCAACATCTATTGTTTTTTGACTTTTTAATTATGGCCACTCTTGCAGGAGTAAGGTGGTATCTCATTGTGGTTTTGATTTGCATTTCCCTGATCATTAGTGATGTTGAGCACTTTTTCATGTTAGTCATTTGCGTATCTTCTCTTGAAAAATGTCTATTCATATCCTTCACCCAATTTTTGATGGGATTTTTTTTTTTCTGATTTGTTTGAGTTCCTTGTAAATTCTGGATACTAATCCTTTGTCAGATACATACTTTGCAACTGTTTTCTCCCATTCTGTGCATTGTCTGTTTACTCTGCCAATTATTTCCTTTGCTGTGCAGATGATTTTTAGTTTGATTAGGTCCCATTTATTTTTGTTGCATTTGCTTTTGGGGTCTTGGTCATGAATTCTTTGCATAGGCTAATGTCCAGAATACTTTTTCTAATGTTATTTTCTAGAATTTTTATGGTTTCAGGGCTAAGATTTAAGTCTTTGATCCATCTTGAATTGGTTATTATATATGGTGAGAGATGGCAATCCTGTTTTGTTATACATGTGGCTTGCCAGTTTTCCCATTTATTGAATAGGGTGTTGTTTTCCCAATTTATATATGTTTTGTTGAAGATCAGTTGGCTATTTAAGTATTTGGCTTTATTTCTGGGTTCTTTCTTCTCTTTCATTGGTCTAAGTGCCTATTTTTATACCAGTACCATGCTGTTTTGTTAACTATAACCTTGTTGTATAATTGGAAGTCCAGTCGTGTGATGCCTCCAGATTTGTTCTTTTTGCTTAGAATTACTTTGGCTATTCGGGCTCTTTTTGTTCCATATGAATTTTAGGACTATTTTCTGTGTGAAAAAATGATGGTATTTTGATGAGAATTGCATTGAATCTGTAGATTGCTTTGGCAGTATGGTCATTTTTACAATATTGATTCTTCCCATTCATAAGCATAAGATGTGTTTCCATTTGTTTGTGCCATCTATGACTTCTTTCAGCAGTGTTTTGTAGTTTTTCTTAGAGAGGTCTTTTACCTCCTTGGTTAAGGTTTTGTTTTTGTTTTGTTTTTCTGCTAGTGTAAAGGGAATTGAATTCTTGATTCTCAGCTCAGTTGTTGTTGATATATAGCAGTGCTGATTTGTGTATATTAATTTTGTTACCTGAGAGTTTACTGAATTCATTTATCAAATTTAAGAGTCTTGTGGGTGAGTCTTGAGGGTTTTCTAAGTATAAGATCATATCATTGGTGAACAGCAGTAGTTTGACCTCCTGTTTTCCAATTTGGATGCCCTTTATTTCTTTCTCTTGCCTGATTGCTCTGGCTAGGAATTCCCATACTACGTTGAATAGAAGTGGTGAAAGTGGGCATCCTTGTCTTGTTCCAGTTCTCGGGGGAAATGTTTACAACTTGTCACCATTCAGTATGATGTTGGCTGTGGGTTTGTCACGTATGGCTTTTATTTTTTTGAGGTAAGTCCCTTCTATGCCTAGTTTATTGAGGGTTTTATCAGGAAGGGATGCTGGATATTATCGAAAGCTTTTTCTGCATCCATTGAGATGATCATATTGTTTTTGTTTTTAATTCTGTTTATATGATGTTATCACATTTACTAACTTGTATATGTTAAGCCACTCTTGCATCCCTGGGATAAAACCCACTTGATCAGGATGTATTATCTTTTTGATGTGCCATTGGATTTGGTTGGCTAGCATTTTTTTGAGGATTTTCATGTCTATGTTCATTAGAGATATTTGTCTGTAGTTTTCTTTTTGTGTTATATCCTTTCCTGGTTTTGGTATTAGGGTGATACTGGCTTCATATAATGATTTAGGGAGGACTCCCTCTTTCTCAATCTTTTGGAACAGTTTCAGTAGGATTGGTACCAATTATTCCTTGAATGTCTGGTAGAATTCAGCTGTGAATCCATCTGGTCCTGGGCTTTTTTTGTTGTTACAAATAAATTTTAACAAAATTAAATTGCTAAGTTATTTCACTTAGGATAGTCATTTTTTGTAAATTAGTTATTCGGTCTCACTGCTTATTATTGGTCTGTTCAGGGTTTTCTTGTTTTTGTTTTTTGAGATAGGGCCTTGCTTTGTCACCTAAGCTGGAGTGCAATGGCGCAAACTCGGCTCACTGCAACCTCCACATCCCAGGCTCAAATGATCCTCCTGCCTCAGCCTCCCAAGTAGCTGGGACTACAGGCATGTGCCACCATGCCTGGCTAATTTTATATATATATATATATATATATATATTTTAGAGGCGGGGTTTCACCATGTTGCCCAAGCTGGTCTCGAACTCCTAGTCTCAAGGGATCCACCCACCTCAGCCTCTCAAAGTGCTGTAATTACAGGCATGAGCCACCACACTCAGCCTTCTGTTTCTTCCTGATTTAATCTAAGAGGCTTGTATACTTCCAGGAACTTATCCATTTCCTCTAGGTTTTTTTAGTTTGTGCACATAAAGGCGTTCACAGTAGTCTTGAATAATCTTTTGTACCTCTGCGGTATCAGTTGTAATGCCTCCAGTTTCATTTCTAATTAAGCTTATTTAGATCTCTCTTGTTAATCTCGCTAATGATCTATCAATTTTGTTTATCTTTTCAAAGAACCAGCTTTTTGTTTAATTTTTTTATTTCAGTTTCATTTAGTTCTTCTCTGATCTTGGTTATTTCTTTTATTCTGCTAGGTTTGAATTCAGTTATTCTTGTTTCTCTAATTCCTTAAGGTGTGACATTAGGTTGTCAATTTCTGCTCTTTCAGACTTTTTGAGACAGAGTCTCGCTATGTCATGGAGTGCAGTGGCCGATCTCGGCTCACTATAAGCTCCACCTCCCGGGCTCACGCCATTTTCCTGCTTCAGTCTCCCGAGTAGCTGGGACTACAAGTGCCTACCACCACGCCCGGTTAATTTTTTGTATTTTTAGTAGAGATGGGGTTTCACTGTGTTAGCCAGGATGGTCTCCATCTCCTGACCTTGTGATCCACCCACCTCAACCTCCCAAAGTGCTGGGATTACAGGCATGAGCCACCACGCCTGGATGCTCTTTCAGACTTTTTGATGCAGGCATTTAATGCTATGAACTTTCCTCTTAGCACTGCTTTTGCTGTATTCCAGAGGTTTTAATAACTTGTGTCACTATTATTCATTTCAAAGAATTTTTTAATTTCCATCTTGATTTCATTAACTTCAAGATCATTCAGGGGCAAATTATCTAATTTCTATGTATTTGTATAGTTTTGAGAGCTCCTTTTGCAATTGATTTCTAGTTTTATTCCACTGTGGTCTGAGAAGATACCTGATATGATTTCGATTTTCTTAAATTTACTGAGATTACAATGGCTTCTTTTGCACTGCCATTGTGAATTTGCTCCCAATGAGCTCTGCACAACATGATGAATATTCATATACAGGATGTAGAAGGCCATCTTGGCCTCTAAATCCCATTATGTGAACGCCTACTATTACTTAAATATTTATTTAACATCACAATGAAAGCATGGACAACAAAAACGTGGCATAACAGACTACCAGCCTAAGACAGGACCATACACTGGATGTGGATAAATAAGCACAGCCAAAACCAATGTCTGTGACCTTACAAGATGAACTGCTGGAGCCTCAATTCTGCTTCTTCCCATCGCCTCTTCCCCAGCTATTTTGACTTCCAGCAAAATTCCTGGATGACTCCAGAAGCCTCTCTGCTGTGACCAAAGACCATCTTATAGACCATCTTATCCATCACTGCTGCTGTTTCTCCTTACCCGTTAGTTACCCACTCTGCTCTGCAGTCCTGGTGTCAGTAGAAGCAGAAGGCAGTGAAGCATTTCCATCCATCCCAGAAATGGTGTGCATTATCTTTCTCAGAAATTCAGAGATCTCAGAAGTATCCAGATGTAACTACTCATTCATTAACAGCTTTTTCTTATTTCTATTTCCTACAACACAGCAAATCAGAAACGTCTAAAGAAAAAGCGTAAATTTTCTGTACTATTTCAAACTAAGAAATAGCCAATTATGTAATAAGTGAAAAAAATTTGAAGCAGAAATGGAAAAATGATTTGAGTTCATAAAGATAAATCTTGATAAATGTTGCAGTGATTGACTTGCTAATTATTCTTCCTGCTCAATGTCACTGGATGAAGAAATGTAACACTGCAAACTTTCAAAGATGAAGTTCAAATGCCTGATAGTTTGAGGTTTTGTTGGGGCTTTTTTACTGTACTTAATTTTAGGAAAAATTCATCTTTGGCATGCAATGATCTGGGAATAATTTCAGTGAAAAGTAAGGATGCCTTTTATTGGTATTTGCTTTTAAAGATTACAACAAGTTATAATTTACATTATCTCATTTGATTCTCAAAATGACTGTGAAATGGAAAGGAAAGTTATACTATGTTCTGTATTTTACAGGTAAGGAAACTGAGGCTTAAAAATCTGGCCAGGTGTGGTGGTACTCACCTATAATCCCAGCACTTTGGGAGGTCAAGGCATGAAGATTGCTTGAGCCCTGGAGTTCAAGACAGCCTGTGCAATACAGCAAGACCCCATGACTACATTTTTTTTTAATTAGCCATGTATGGTGGCACCCTCCTGTGGTCCCAACTACTCACAAGGCTGAGGTGGGAAGATTGCTTGAGCCGAGGAGGTCGAGGCCACTGTGAGCCATGAACATGCCATTGCACTCCAGGCTGGGCGACAGACTGAGAACTTGTCCAAAAATAAAAATTAAAAAAATCATAAGGATCCTAACCAAGATCTTACAAAAAGTAAGTAATGATATTTGGCCTTGATCTCAGTGCAGTGTATTTTCCATTATACCCTAATGGCTTTTTATATCCCCAGCTTTCTGGAAAAGTTAAGAAGCTCCTATTTTAAACACTGAAAATGAAACTGGCTTTTCCAGATACCTAAAGGTTATTTGTGTGGCAGTTAAAATATCTGGCTACACAACTGCAATATAGTTGGTGTGGCTTCACTGGCATGTTCACAGAATAGTCCTGCCCTCTTGCACTGTCTGGACACATCTTCCCTATCTTACCACCTCATCGATAATGCCCATCCTTATAAATATAAGCAGGAAACATTCCCCATCTTGTTCGAGTTGATCAGTAGGCAAAGGGCCGATTTGAAGAGGCCATTGCAGAAGTGAAATTTCCATACTATACAGTTGTGAGTTGTTTAAATATTCAGGGGGAAAATGGTCAGGGGTGGGAGCTGGTCAAAGAAGAGAAAAACACAACTGTGAATCACTGAACAGATCTGCATTCATAAATCCAACTTTGTCAATGGGAAATTATCGAAATGGTCTCATTTTAAGATGGTTGGTCAGGTTAGTGTGTTCACAAACTTTTTTCCTTCTAATTAAAATTATATACTTGTGAAAATTTTGGAAAACATAAAAAAATAGCAATCATATTCGCAAACTACCAGTTTCATGGTAACTACTTAAGAATTTGTGTTCCCTTCAGTATTTTTCTTATGCAACATACTTCTTTTATGTAGTTGACAGTTCTGCAGTGCTTCTTATTGACTGATCCTGGGAAAGTCATTTAACCTCTGAGAACCCAGGAGCATCTGCTTATACCTCTAGTGACAATACACACTCATTGGCAGCTTTTTATTATTTCTATTTCCTAGGATATGACAAATCAGAAATTTCAGAAGACTAAAGGAAAAATTTTCATACTCTTTCAAAATTAAGAAATAATTCACAAATAAAGAAAAAATTGATACAGAAATAAAAAAACAAAGCATCACTTTCCTTATTTAAAAATTACAAGAAATAAATAGGATCAACCATATGGGATGGTTGTAAGGATTCATGAGAAAATGCCTATCGATTGCTTAACCCTGGGTCTGGCAGAGAGTAAGCACTCAAATAGCTATTATTCTACTGTATTTTATATATATATGATTTTATACTAATTGGTCAGTTAACAAGTTATTCATTTTATTTTTTGTATCACACTTTATTCAAAAGAGGATTTCAAAGTGAAATGAATGTGGAGTGTAAAAAGGATTTTTTTTAATCAGTAAGAAAATTAAGGTGTGGTATGAGAAAACTAGGGTGGGAAAAGAAGATAAACCAAAGTCTGAAAAAAAATAAGATGACATTAAGAAAAGTTAAGTACACAAAATGTAAGCCATGAAGTACAATTCACATTGATAAGAATGGGCCACAGCTTTGGCTCTAATATGCTTTTCAGCTAATGCAAAGACAATGATATAACTCTAAATACCTATGAAATGAAAATAAAGCAGTTGCTCAACAAATCACTCATCCATTCCTGGCAACGGAACCTCAGAGATGTGTTTCTTTTTATTAAGACTACGCTGAGATACAGTGACAGTGTATACAATAACTTCAATATAATGAACAATGAGGTTATAAGAAAGAATTTTCTCCTATTTAAAACTCCATAATCTTTATTATAGAAAAACAGGAAATAGAATTTAAAAAGAAAAATGTGAGGAAAAATCTGTAGGTCATCATTTAGATAGCAATGATATCCAGAGATAACTACTGTTAATAACATGGTGTATTTCCTTCCAAACTATTTTCTATGTGTATTTGCACATGCAAATAATATGTTTATTTACAAATATTGGATCATTTATACAGACAGCTTTGTACATTGCCTTTTGTTCTTAATGTATTCAGAACTTTTTATGTTAATATTTAAATATCTATACCATGATTTTGATGGCTACATATCTCATAATATAGGTATATCTTAATGTATTCAACCAAACTTTTTAAATGTCACATTTAGATTGTTTCCAAATTTCTTCTATAACAAATAAATATTGTGAATATTTCCTTAAGAAATATAAGAAAGCCAGGCATGGTGGCATGCACCTGTAGTCCGAGCTACTGGGCATCCTGAGACAAGAGAATCACTTGAGTCCAGGGGTTCAAGGCCAGCCTGGGCAACAGGCCAACATAGTGAGAGGAAGGAAGGGATGGGGGGAGAGAGGAAGGAAAGGAGGCAGGGAGGCTGATCGAAATTGAAGAACATTCTAGAGAATAACTGCCTTTACTCTCCAAAAAGTCAAGAGTAAAAACATCAGGAAAAAGAAAATGAAAAATTCCTCCAGATTAAAGAAGACTAAAGAGACTGAATGGTAAATAGTTTCATAAAACATTATTGGAGTAATTGACAAAATTGGAATATGGACTGTGGAGCAGATTTATGAATGAGTATAATATTATATTTCTTGCTTTTTTGTTATTTGGTTGGTTGGCTTTGTTTTTGTTTTGTTTTGTTTTTGAGGCCGTCTCGCTCTGTCACCCAGGCTGGAGTGCAGTGGTGCAATCTCAGCTCACTGCAACCTCCGCCTCCCAGGTTCAAGTTATTCTCATGCCTCAGCCTCCTGAGTAGCTGGGACTACAGGCATATGCCACCACGCAGGGCTAATTTTGGTATTTTTAGTAGAGACGAGGTCTTACCATATTGGCCAGGCTGCTCTGGCACTCCTGACCTCAAGTGACCTGCCCACCTTGGTCTCCTAAAGTGTTGGGATTACAGCTGTGAGCCACTGCACCTGGCCTATATTTCTTGATTTTGATAATTGCTCTATAAATGAATGTCCTTACTCCTGGGAAATATACACTGAAGTATTTCAAGTTAAAGAAGTACAATATCTGCAACTTACTCTCAAGTGGTTCAAAAAAATTTATGTACACACAAACACACACACCACAGAGAAAATCAGAGAATGATAAAGCAAGTGGGGCAAAATGTAAAATATTGGTTAATCTGAGTAAAGAGGGTAAAGGAGTTCTTTGTACTGCTCTTGCAACTATTTTTAAGTTTAAAATGATATCAAAATTTTAAAAATTTCTCCCAAGCAACCACTAAAGAAAGCTATACAAAGTAGTATAGACAAACAAATCTACTATAAATAAATTAAGATGGCATTCCAAATAATCTTCAAGTAACCCACAGGAAGGCATAAAAAGAAAGAGGGTAGAAAGAGAGAGAGAGAGGGAAACAGAGGAATGAGAAGTAGAGGAAGCAAACAAACAAAAACCAAAAATACAGACTTAAGCTCTATCAGTAATTACCTTAAATATAAATAATCTAAATATACCAATTAAAAGACCATGATTGGCACATTGGATAAAAAACATGAACCATTAATATGCTGCCTATAAGAAACTCACTTCATATATATCACCATAGGTATGTTGAAAGTAAAAGAATGGCAAAAGTCATATCATGCAAACATTAATCCAAAAGTTACCCCTCCAAAAAAGTCAACTGGTGTTTAAAGCAAAAACAACAAAGTACTGTTACAACATTTGCAGCAGTAAAACATATGACAGCAAAACCACAAAAGAAGGGAAAAAGTCACTTGTCTGCCGAAGAGCCTCCAGTGGATAAAAGTCAAAGTCCGTAGAAACTCCTTCAAATCCCCATGCAATCTGTCCTTGTTACCACTCTCACCTGCTTCCCAACTAGTCTCCCTTTTGTTGACTGTCTGCTAATCACATTAACCTACAGGTTGTTCCTAGAACATCCTGGAAAAGCTCCCACTAAAGCACCTGAACACAGGTGGCTCCCCCTGCACAGAAGGCTCTTATACCCAGAGAACCAAAAGCTAACTCACTCCTTAATGAGCATCATCCCAGCAAATCTCTTTACAGCTGTAATTTACACTCTCACCCTGCCCCCACTGCCCTACTCAAATGTTTATAGCACCTATCACCTTTTAATATTCTATAACTTCCTTCCTTATTGAGTTTATTACTTACAGCTAGACTATAAATTCCAAGACAGCATGAATTTTGTTTCTTTTCTTCATAAATGTATCCCAATTCCATAGAATAGTGGCTGGTATACAACAGTTATTTAAATGTTAATTTGTCAAAGCAATGGATGAATATTTGTTAGGAAGAGGAAAAAGAGAAAGATGTTCATGATACAGTAGAAATATTATTCTGAGGACCCAGAGCACCAAAAGAAGGCCTGACTGCAGTCAGCTGTTCAGACTCATTTTAGCCTTTTCTATAGAGGAATATCCGGATGAAAAGCACACCTTTAGAATCTCAATATAGCAGACATTAAGACATTGAAAGGTGAGAAATCTCAAGTGTTTCTCCACCCCAAAGATAAGTCCAGTTTTCAAGCAGGAAACGGAGTAAGGGAAATGGCACAAACAATTCTGTATCAATCACATTCCAACTGTATATCCTACGTTTAGAGTCACCTCGACAGAAGAAGAATATCATGTTTACACAAAGCACTTGGACATGTGTTTATCACTTTTATTCCTTTTTTAAAAAAACTCATTGCACACAAAATTCTAAAGCAAAGGGATTTGCAGACCATCCATTAGAGATAAGAAATACCTAGCTGCTGTTTGTTCATCTTCAACTAGTAGACATCTTTAGGCATAGATGTCACCCAGACTAGTAATGTAAATAGCTCATTTAAACAAGGAATTCAAGTAGAAAATGGAAATCACTGAACTACCATTAATGTACCACACAAGTTTCAATCAGAAACAAAGAGGAAATACACACCTACCATCAAAGCTGATAGTACAGAGCACTACAGAGCGCTAGTATGTCCTTCTTCAAGCCTGCTGGCATCCTGCCAAATGAAAATGTGGGCAACCTTTAAGAACTAGCTCACAATGCTACCTACTTCATGAAGACACAATTCCCACAGATGAACGAAATACTAGCTTCTATAGTGTCCCTAGTATTAATATCAAGTTATGGCACTTTTACTTCCCTGGTATCATAGCTACGAGTACTCAACATCATTGACACCGCGAGGCCAGGAATCCTGTGCTTTCAATCTTTTTTATCTCCTTTGGCAACTCACAAATAGGTCCAACAAATCCTAATTGAATCAAACCAAATGCTTCCAAAATAATCTCTCACTCTAGTAGGCTAGGAAAGATCTTTTTATATAGTAGGTATTTGCTGAATTTGTTTGAATGGGATCTCAAGCAGATTCATATTTCCGGAAACTTTTGTTCTATTAGTTTTGAGTTCAGTTGGGCCACTGAGTACGGTCAGCAGCTATTGCTTGTTGCTATTCTTTTATTTAAATTAACCAAACATTCACTCTTTTGCCATCCTGACTTCTGGTATAAAATTGCATATGACCTGAATGATTGCCTGAATCACTGAAATGTTTGGTTCATTGCTTTGACCATGGCTAAAACAGTCCCTGGCACATAGTAGGTAGTTAGTAATAATTATTGAATGAAATTGTTCAAAGAACCAGGCAAAACCAGCATTCTGACAACAGACTATGGAAGCTGCATACTTTTTTTTTTTTTTTAATTATACTTTAAGTTCTAGGGTACATGTGCATAACGTGCAGGTTTGTTACATATGTATACTTGTGCCATGTTGGTGTGCTGCACCCATCAACTCATCAGCACCCATCAATTCATCATTTATATCAGGTATAACTCCCAATGCAATCCCTCCCCCCTCGCCCCTCCACATGATAGGCCCCGGTGTGTGATGTTCCCCTTCCCGAGTCCAAGTGAGCTCATTGTTCAGTTCCCACCTATGAGTGAGAACATGCGGTGTTTGGTTTTCTCTTCTTGTGATAGTTTGCTAAGAATGATGGTTTCCAGCTGCATCCATGTCCGTACAAAGGACACAAACTCATCCTTTTTTATGGCTGCATAGTATTCCATGGTGTATATGTGCCACATTTTCTTAATCTAGTCTGTCACTGATGGACATTTGGGTTGATTCCAAGTCTTTGCTATTGTGAATAGTGCCGCAATAAACATACGTGTGCATGTGTCTTTATAGCAGCATGATTTATAATCCTTTGGGTATATACCCAGTAGTGGGATGGCTGGGTCATATGGTACATCTAGTTCTAGATCTTTGAGGAATTGCCATACTGTTTTCCATAATGGTTGAACTAGTTTACAATCCCACCAACAGTGTAAAAGTGTTCCTATTTCTCCACATCCTATCCCACATCTGTTGTTTCCTGACTTTTTAATGATTGCCATTCTAACTGGTGTGAGATGGTATCTCATTGTGGTTTTGATTTGCATTTCTCTGATGGCCAGTGATGATGAGCATTTTTTCATGTGTCTGTTGGCTGTATGAATGTCTTCTTTTGAGAAATGTCTGTTCATGTCCTTTGCCCACTTTTTGATGGGGTTGTTTGTTTTTTACTTGTATATTTGTTTGAGTTCTTTGTAGATTCTGGAAATTAGCCCTTTGTCAGATGAGTAGATCACAAAAATTTTCTCCCATTCTGTAGGTTGCCTGTTCACTCTGATGGTAGTTTCTTTTGCTGTGCAGAAGCTCTTGAGTTTAATGAGATCCCATTTGTCAATTTTGGCTTTTGCTGCCGTTGCTTTTGGTGTTTTAGACATGAAGTCCTTGCCCATGCCTATGTCCTGAATGGTACTACCTAGGTTTTCTTCTAGGGTTTTTATGGTATTAGGTCTAACATTTAAGTCTCTAATCCATCTTGAATTAATCTTCGTATAAGGAGTAAGGAAAGGATCCAGTTTCAGCTTTCTACTTATGGCTAGCCAATTTTCCCAGCACCATTTATTAAATAGGGAATTCTTTCCCCATTTCTTGTTTCTCTCAGGTTTGTCAAAGATCAGATGGCTGTAGATGTGTGGTATTATTTCTGAGGACTCTGTTCTGTTCCATTGGTCTATATCTCTGTTTTGGTACCAGTACCATGCTGTTTTGGTTGCTGTAGACATGTAGTATAGTTTGAAGTCAGGTAGCGTGATGCCTCCAGCTTTGTCCTTTTGACTTAGGATTGTCTTGGCAATGCGGGCTCTTTTTTGGTTCCATATGAACTTTAAAGCAGTTTTTTCCAATTCTGTGAAGAAACTCATTGGTAGCTTGATGGGGATGGCATTGAATCTATAAATAACCTTGGGCAGTATGGCCATTTTCACGATATTGATTCTTCCTATCCATGAGCATGGTATGTTCTTCCATTTGTTTGTGCCCTCTTTTATTTCACTGAGCAGTGGTTTGTAGTTCTCCTTGAAGAGGTCCTTTACATCTCTTGTAAGTTGGATTCCTAGGTATTTTATTCTCTTTGAGGCAATTGTGAATAGGAGTTCACTCATGCTTTTGCTCTCTGTCTGTTACTGGTATATAGGAATGCTTGTGATTTTTGCACATTGATTTTGTATCCTGAGACTTTGCTGAAGTTGCTTATCAGCTTAAGGAGATTTTGGGCTGAGAAAATGGGGTTTTCTAAATATACAATCATGTCATCTGCAAACAGGGACAATTTGACTTCTTTTCCTAACTGAATACCCTTTAAAAATCTAGAAGAAATGGAAAATTTCCTGGACACTTACACTCTTCCAAGACCAAACCAGGAAGAAAAGTTGAATCCCTGAATAGACCAATAGCAGGCTCTGAAATTGAGGCAATAATTAATAGCCTACCAACCAAGAAAAGTCCAGGACCAGGTGGATTCACAGCTGAATTCTACCAGAGGTACAAGGAGGAGCTGGTACCATTCCTTCTGAAACTATTCCAATCAATAGAAAAGAAGGGAATCCTCACTAACTCATTTTATGAGGCCAACATCATCCTGATACCAAAGCCTGGCAGAGACACAACAAAAAAAGAGAATTTTAGACCAATATCCCTGATGAACATCGATGCAAAAATCCTCAATAAAATACTGGCAAACCGGATTCAGCAGCACATCAAAAAGCTTATCCACCATGATCAAGTGGGCTTCATCCCTGGGATGCAAGGCTGGTTCAACATTCGCAAATCAATAAACGTAATCCAGCATATAAACAGAACCAAAGACAAGAACCACATGATTATCTCAATAGATGCAGAAAAGGCTTTTGACAAAATTCAACAGCCCTTCATGCTGAAAACGCTCAATAAATTCGGTATTGATGGAACGTACCTCAAAATAATAAGAGCTATTTATGACAAACTCACAGCCAATATCATACTGAATGGGCAAAAACTGGAAAAATTCCCTTTGAAAACTGGCACAAGACAGGGATGCCCTCTCTCACCACTCCTATTCAACATAGTGTTGGAAGTTCTGGCTAGGGCAATCAGGCAAGAGAAAGAAGCTGCATACTTATTATGATTCCAGGGGTAGATCATTTCCAAAGACGACCTCAAACAATTCCTACAATCCCTGCAGGCACACATCTCTGCACATCAAAAGACAGTCTGTTTCCTTTTGCCTTGCATCTGGGCTGGTCTTGTAACTTGCTTTGACCAATGGAATGCACAGAAGTGATATTCTGGGACTTCCACACCCAGATCTTAAAAGACTTGTAGCTTCTGCTTCCCCATTTTTGAGATTCATTGAATGATAAGAAACTATGGGAAAGGAGAAGCCCAGCCGATAGGCCCCAAGCCATCCCAGCTGTTCCAGCAAAGATTGCCAATGGACAAGTAAAACAATCTGAGATGTTCCAACCCCAACTGAGTTCTTTGCTAAATACAACTATGTAACTGCAGCCAACACATGGAATAAAGTTAGCCATCCCATCAAGTTCTCTCTGCTCAGTGGCAGGATCATGAGTAAATAACTGGTTTTATTGTTATAAACCACTAAATTTTGGGGTAGTTTGTTATGCATGGTAGATAACTGAGACAGTCCTAATAGTTTCTATTTTATGCTTCCTGTATATATGTATTAAGAATACTGTGAAATGATTATCACTTAATGTGTGTTTCTGGGTGCTGATATTTTTGATAAGCATTTTCCAGGTTTTGTTTTAGCTTTTTTATTTTAGCTTTTTGCTTAAAAAGTACTTTACGGTACTTCTTTTCTATAACCTTTTAAGAATATGTTATCAACATAAAAAGAATGCTTATAAAATATGTATAAGGTATAAAGACTAAAGCAAATGCCTATGAAAATAAAATTTTAATGCCTGCATACTCGCCATCCAGTTTGATAGAACAATACATTACATTTGAAGTTATCTGTGTAGTCCTCTCATGACCCAGCACCTTTCCTAAATTTCTGCTTTATCCTTCTCTTTTCTTTGGAAATTTCCCCAAATATTATATAACCAAATATAAAATTACATGGCTTATGATTATGAATAAATGGAAATGTGTTTTCCAGAACCTGATTCATTAAAAACTGTATGCCTGAATATTCATGTTTTTGTGCAAAGTTAGAGTGCATTCTGTTTTTACTGCTATATTGTATTTCATTTTATTAACATACCACAGTTAACCATGTTACTGTTGAGCACTTCAGTTTCTAGATTTTGCTTATTACAAAAACGGCTACTATAAATATTCTTATACATGGCTTCCATTGCTAGAATATCTAGTATATATTCAGGGGTAGATGAATATATTCAACTTGACTGGATAATGCCAAACTGTTTTATAATATTGTGATATAAACTCATGCTACCATCAGTGATATATATAGCACCCATTGTTCTATATCTTCGTCAACACTTGATATTGTCAGACATTTAAATTATTTTCACTGTGGAGAATATGAAAGGGTATCTCACAGTGTTTTAATTTTTCATTTATCGAATAACTAAAGAAGTTGAGGATCTCATGTGTTTATTGGCTAATTCTCCTCTGTGGAATGCCATTCAAGACTTTTGTTTTTTATTGGGATATTTTTATTATTATTCTGTACTTTTATTCTATATTCGGGTTAGAATTATTTTTACTGTTGTATGTGTTGCAAATAACTTCTTCCAGGCTTGTCTTTTCACTTTCTTTACAGTGTCCCTTGGTAAACGTAAGTTCTTAATTGTAGTATAGCTGCATTTATCAATAATTTATCTTACAATTGGTGCATGTGTCTCCTTTAAGAAACTTATTCCAAAGTCATAAAGATAATTTCCTTTAAAGGTTGTATAGTTCTACTTTTCATATTTAAATTTTTACACATGTGGAATCTGTTGGGAGAAGATATGATAGAAATAGGAATACAATTTGATCTTTTTACAATATGACCAGTTTTAGTGGCTTGATTTATTGTAGTCTATCTTCAATGCAAACTCTGTTAAAAGTCAAATTTATATATATGTGTGTGTGTGTGTGTGTGTGTGTGTGTGTGTGTGTGTGTGTGTATCTGGTTCTGGTTTTGAGTTTTCTGTTGTTTCATTTGTCTCTGTGTCTCTGCCTTTGCAGATATCAGACTACTATACTATGGCTTTAAAATAATTCTTGCTACCTAGTAAAGAAATCTACCTCCCTTGTTCTTCAAGAATGAGTGGGTTATTAATTTTTGCCTTTCCATGTAAATTTTAGGCCCAGATTAGCAAGTTCTGTAAAAATAAACAAAGTTGGTATTTTGACTTCAATCAAATCTACAGGTCAATTGATGGAGCATTGCAATTTTTATGAATTTGGAGACTTCTGATCCACGGACATGGTATGTACTTTAATGTTACTTTAATAAAATATTATAATTTTGTCCCTAAAAAGTCTCACAAATGTTTGTCACATTTATTCCTAGGTAATTTAGAATTACCTTAACTGTAGGTGGCAAGAATATAGCAATATAATTGTATATACTGATTTTTGTATCAAGCAAACTTACCAAATTTCTTTATTAATTCTAATTTATCTATAAATGTCTTTGAAATTTCAATGAAGATATTATTAGCTAATAGTAATGGTTTTGTTTATTCTCTTCAAATCCTTATGCCTTTTTTTTCCTTTGTTCTGCCAAATTGATCGAGCAAGGATTCCTATTTCAATGTTAAGAGAAGATATTCTTGGAATCCTCTTACTTGTAAAGGAGATGTTTTCTATGTTTAACCATTAGAGATAACACCTGCCCTATGTTCTTTGAAGTTAACTTTTTTTAGATTAAGCTAATTTTTTATTAGTTTGTAAATCATGAATGAATGTTCAATTTTATAAAAATGATTTTTATCTACACTACTGAAATATTTTTCCCTTAATTTGTCAATGTAATTAACTATGGTAAATGAAAGTTCTAATATTAGAATCATTAAAGTAACCTCACACTTCTGGGATGAGTCCAAATTGATCATGATAAGTTAGTTATTTTGTACAGTATTCAGTTTGATTAAAGAATTTTGTATCTATAATTGTGTGAGATACTCTGTAATTTTTCCTTCTCTTAGTATCCTTGAAAAAGTGTCGGTACTCATATCCACTAGCTTTTTATCCATTACACACTACCAGAAAATGAAATTTAAACAGTGGTTTTAAAACAGATAACACCATCTATATGATTAACTCAAATAAAAGATGTTTAAAACGTATACAGAGAAAATTATACAACTTTTTAAAGAGTCATTAATAAAAATCTCTAAAAAATTGAGAGACATATCATGTTATGAATCTGAAAACTCAAAATTGTAAACTATAAATTATCCCAAGAAGACTAGATAGACTCATTGCAATCCCAGTCAAAATCCAGCAGGTTTCCTTTCGTGAGATTTGGTCATCTGAATTTATAGAAATGCAGAGACCTAAGAATACCCAAAATATTCTTGATAGAGTTGGAAGGACTTGTTTCACCAGCTATCAAGACATTATAAACCTATAATAATTCAGATAGTGTGGCATTTGCTCAGGGATAGACAAGTAGACAAAGTAACACAATACAGAAAGTGGGACAGACTTATACATTGTAGATACTTAATATATGACAGAATAACATTGTTTATCATAAGGGAAAGGACTGCTCAAAATATGGTGCTGGGACCATTTTTCCCATATGGAGAAAAATGCAATTGGTCCTTTCTCTCCTATGTACACAAAAATTAGTTCCATGTAAATTGAAAACCTAAGTAAGAAAGGCAAAACTATAATGTTTTTAAAATATAGGAAAATATCTTTACTAAACCAGGGTAGGTGAAGATCTCAAACATAGAAAAGAATAAACCCTAAAGGAAAAATTCAACTGTATTAAAATTAAGAACTTTTCTCCTACTTCAGCAATATTTTCAATGATATTACTGAGCAAGTACTGAATATATAAAGAATGCCTACAGTGGCTCATGCCTGTAATCCCAGCACTTGGGGAAGCTGAGGCTAAAGGATTGCTTGAGGCCAGGAGTTTGAGATCAGCCTGGGCAACATGGTGAGATCCTGTCTCTACAAAAAGTAAAAATATTAGCCGGGCATGGTGGCATGTGCCCGTAGTCCCAGTTCCTCAGGAGACAGAGGGAGGATCACTTAAGCCCAGGAGGTCAAGCTGCAGTGAGCCATGATTACACCACTGCATGCCAGCCTGAGCAACAGAGACCCTGTCTCAAACAAAAAAAGAACAACTATATATCAACAAGAACAGAAAACCTATAGAAAAATAGTGTTTCAAATAGGCACTTCACAAAATATGAAATTCAAATAGACAATAAACATATGAGAAAATTTTATATCTCATAGGTAATGAGAAAAATATAAATTAAAAATACCAACAGTTATTTCAGAAGCACCTCACTGGCAAACATTAAACTCTGACACTAGCACGCGTTGTAGAAAATGGAACATTAGGAAATCTCATACACCACTGTGTAGAAGATAAAGCATTAGGTTGGTGCAAACGTAATCGCAATTGTAATTTGCCATTACTTTAGAGGCAAAAACCGCAATTCTGTTTGCACCAACCTAACAGTATAAGCTACATTGGAAATGTGAATAGCATTACCTATCAATCTGAAAATAGGTATAGCCTGGATGGGAGAACTGGGGAGATGTCGGTCAAAGGACGCACAATTTCAGTTAGACAGGTGGAATAAGTTCAAGAGCTCTATTGTACATCATTGTGACTATAATTAATAATAATGTTATATATTTGAAAATTGCTAAGGGTAGATTTTAAGTATTCTCACCACAAAAAAATAAACGTGAGATGATACATATGTTAAATAGGTTGATGTAGCTATTCCACATATATACATATATCAAAACGTGTTGTACACCATAAGCATGTACAATTTTTACCTGTCAATTTAAGTAGGCATAACTTACAGCTAGTCGGCTTCTAGAGTCTCATTTACACATACAACAGGAAATATGCTACCATTGCCTCAAATTGGAATCAACTGAAATATCTGTCATTCATAAAGTAGACAAATTATGCTACATTTTTACAATGGAATATCACATCACAATGAACATGAGCAACAGTAGATACCCACACATCACTGGTGAGTCACAAGCATAATGTTGGGTGAAAAAAGCCAGATGCAAAATACTACATATGGTATGAATCCTTCCACATAAACTTCAAAAACAGGCAAAACTTAAATACTGCTTAGAAATACATAAGCAGTAAAGCATAAAGAAAAGCAAAAAGTAATTATCTCAATAGTCAGGACGTAAGATTCTTAAAGGGAGAAGATAAAAGTTACACTCAAGGAAGGCACCATAGGGAAGTGTCTATGTTGAAATGTGTGTGGTTTCACTACCACTGTATGTTTACCTTCTTAGCTCTATGGATGTTTTATGCATTTTCCTACAGTTATCTAAAATATGAAAATATTAATTGGTTTTTGTTTAAAAGCAATTAGATACTCTGGAAGACAACATAATAGAGCGGTTAAAATGACACTCTGAGATCTAACAAACCTGGATTCCAATCGCAAGTCCATTACTCAATCTTGTGACCTTGTGATGCTTAATTGCTCTCTAAACCAGTGGCTCTAACCTTTGCTGCACTTTGTAATCACCTGAGGAGCTTTAAAAACTACAAAAACTGGCCGGGTGTGGTGGCTTACATCTGTAATCCCAGCACTATGGGAGGCTGAGGCAGTTGGATCACCTGAGGTCAGGAGTTCAAGAGCAGCCTGACTAACATGGAGAAACCCTGTCTCTACTAAAAATACAAAATTAGCCAGGCATGGTGGCACATGCCTGTAATCCTAGCTACTCCAGAGGCTGAGGCAGGAGAATGACTTGAACCCGGGAGGCGGAGGTTGCTGTGAGCTGAGATCGCACCATTGCACTCTAGCCTGGGCAACAAGAGTGAAACTCCGTCTCAAAAAAAAAAAAAATAACTACAAAAACCCAGTGCCACCTCCAGAGGTTCTGATTTAATTGATCCAGGTGAATGATGGCCTGAGCACTGATAATTTTGAAAGCTCCCAGGAGATTTTTTTTTTTATTAACCATTTTAGTTCATTTATTTTTGCAAAATTATAAGTTATTTCTCTGATTTCCAAGTTTTCCAAATGGACATGCATTCATTAGTTATAAAAATATGTATTTTCTGTATTTCCAAATTGCCCCTAATTTCATACATAGAAACTTTTAATACTAACATACCCATGTACTTTATTCTGCTCTGAACAATTTTTTTTTATTATTATACTTTAAGTTCTAGGGTACATGTGCATAACGTGCAGGTTTGTTACATATGTATACTTGTGCCATGTTGGTGTGCTGCACCCATCAACTCGTCAGCACCCATCAACTTGTCACTTACATCAGGTATAACTCCCAATGCCATCCCTCCCCCCTCTCCCCTCCCCATGATAGGCCCCGGTGTGTGATGTTCCCCTTCCCGAGTCCAAGTGATCTCATTGTTCAGTTCCCACCTATGAGTGAGAACATGCGGTGTTTGGTTTTCTGGCCTTTGACAAAATTCAACAGCCCTTCATGCTAAAAACGCTCAATAAATTCAGTATTGATGGAACGTATCTCAAAATAATAAGAGCTATTTATGACAAACCCACAGCCAATATCATACTGAATGGGCAAAAACTGGAAAGCTCCCAGGAGATTCTAATAGGCAGCCATGGCTGTGAACCACTGCTGTAAGCCCCAGTTTCCTCATCTGTAAAACTACAATGATGATGATGATGATGATGATGATGATGATGATACCTTGTTGGAGAGTTGTTATAAGGATGAAAGGTGATAGTGTGTGCTTAGGATAGTGTCTGGTAGTCAATGAAGTTTCACTCTTAGCGCTCACCTTACAAACAAGTTTTGCAGTTTGATTGCAACTGATATTAAAGAATCATAAGAAATAGATGGTACTTTTAAGAAATCAGATTTGATGACAACCTGGATGCAAAAGAATAAAAGACAAGAATACTGATTGGTACACTCAGGGAGGAAAACAAAGAAAAGGAAGCAGACCAGTCTTTTGACTATCAGCTGTCTTAGGAACTTTTCCCATACTGGGCCCCTGGGCCCATCATTAACCACCCCTGGGTCATGGACTGATATCGGTCCATGGCGTATTAGGAACCAGGCCACACAGCAGGTGGTGAGCTGCAGGCAGGCAAGTAAGCATTACCGCCTGAACTCTACCTTCTGTCAGATAAGGGGCGGCATTAGACCCTCACAGGAGCACAACCCCTATTGTGAACTGTGCGTGCAAGGGATCTAGGTTGTGCACTCCTTACAAGAATCTAATACCTGATGATCTGAGGTGGAACAGTTTCATCTCTAAACCGTCCTCACTGACTCCATCCATGGAAAAATCCTCTTCCATAAAACCAGTCCCTGGGGCCAAAAAGGTTGGGGACTGCTGATCTAGACACAGTCTCTCAGTTACACTCTCTTGTGATTTTCCAAGTTTATATGGGTAATTTAAAAACCAGCAAACGACTTGGCTTTATGTCTTCTGGCCTTATTGTGGGTGGAACCTTGGAAATGCTAGTGCCTTATAGACATAATGTTCTCTTTGTTTAAAGATTTTGTTTTCCAACCAAGGAAATAATTAAGTTTGAATTCTCTCATCCCCCTCTATGATGTTCAGCTGGTGTTTTGTTTGTTTTAGGACATGCTAATTTTTGCTGAGACTCCCTGTTGATGTAGTATTTGTTTGTTGTCATGAGTGTGTTACAGGGTGGATTTGTGATATTCTAAACCAATCAGTAATCATTGCATTAGAAATCTTCCTTTACATAGACAAAATTAAAATTTTGCTTCTTAATTTCATACATCAAAAAATCTTTCTCTAATTCAATTGAGTTGGCCAGCTCCAAGTCCTAAAAAATAGTGCTAAATATCTGGAATTCAGGACTGGGTACTGTGGATCACACCTGTAATTGCAGCACTTTGGGAGGCCGAGACAGAACTTGAGGCCAGGAGTTGGAGCTGCAGTGAGCTATGATCACACCACTACACTCACACCACTGCTTTGTTGATTAGGTTAATATTCTTCCCTTAAACCATCATTTAGCAAATGAACACTGAAGTAGAATATCCACCAGAGGCAAAACATAAAAATAAAAAAAAATTTAAAAAAGAAGAGATCCCTTAAACAAGGGAGGAGGTTATGAAGTGATGAGAAAGAGTTGAGGGAATTTGTTGACCGGCCCAGCCCTCAGCTAGATTCAATCCAGTCCACCTGTTAAATGCCAAGAAAAATAAGTGCATTTTGCAGAGGCTGAGATCGCCAGCTCTCTCCTCTGACCTCCCTCCTTTCTGACCCTTTGACCTCCCCTGCAGGAGCTGCTTTGAGCAACTGTGCCCAGCACCTGGGAGGCGAAAGACCCCTGCAGAAGCCAACAAATCAACATTCCACCAGGAATTCTGTGCTGGATAATTCAACCAATTCAGCTGTTATCCTGGCCACACCCTCAGTCTGGGCTTACATCCAAACCTCATCCTTCTTCACTATTGAAAACCAGAAGCCACAGCCCCCAGCCCCGTCTTCTAGCTCCCCACCCAGGCTCTGCTCTCTCTCTCTCTCTCTCTGAGCCTCTCCACTGTGCCTCATGAAACCCCAGTTCTATAAGGAACAAAATTCCTTTGGTCTACAAATATTTCCTTGAGAATTCCCCCAACATTAATAAAAAAAAAAAAAACTTCTGGCCAGGCGCTGTGGCTCACACCTGTAATCCCAGCACTTTGGAAGGCCAAGTGGGGAGGATCATTTGAGCCCCAAGAGTTCAAGACCAGCCTGGGCAACATAGTGAGACCTTGTCGCTACAAAAAATACAAAAATCAGCCAAGCATGGTGGTTTATGCCTGTGATCCCAGCTACTTGGAAGGCTGAGTGGTGAGAATCACTTGAGCCTGCGAGGTTAAAAGGCTGCAGTTAAGAGGAGATCGCACCACAGCACTTCAGCCTGGGCAACAGCGTGAGACTCCATCAGGGAAAATAGAAATGAACTACTTAGCTTTCTTCCAAAACCTGCAATTCATGAGGAATAATCATCCTCTTAATCAGCAGGGCACCAACATTTGGAGTGAACACGACCTCCTCCCATTTGCCTTCCACATGCCATCTGTTGCCAGACCTTGACAATTCTAACTCCAGGGACTCTGTGTAAGGGAATGGGGCCTAAATGGGCCCATACTCAATTACTGATCATTCTAAAATGTTTTTGAGTTTGTATTAAGAAAAGTTTCAAGCATACATTATATAGAGACTAGTAAGGCAAAAATCCCAAGTACCCACCAGGTCTTAACATTTTACAATACTATATTTGATTCCATTTCCTTTCAGAATTTTTTTTAAATAAACACGAAATGGTTGAATGACTCTCCCCAGGTCCACATCACATACTCCACACAGTGTCTAAGACACAGAACATAAAAAGAATTATTTGCTCAATAGTACTTGGCATAAATGTATGAGCCTCCCTGAGTCCCAATCCCTTCTTTCCCCATGTCCCTTTCATCCTGCCTCCTTTTTGTATTTCTATCTGCATTAGTTACCTCTCTCAACATTTTTTCCTTGTACATCTGTGCTTGTCCATCTATTTCCCTTTTATTATCTTTCTCTCCAAAAGATTTCTTCTTTCCTTTAATAACTACAGCCATATGTCGCTTACCCATGAGGCATAGTTCAGAGAAACGTGTTGCTAGGCACTGATGAAAGTTGTGTGGACATCACCAAGTGTACTCACACAAACCTAGATTTGTGTGGGCATAGCCCACTACACATCTGGGATATATGGTAGAGTCTTTTGCTCCTAGGTTACAAACCTGTACAGCATGTTACTGTAATGAACACTGTAGGGAGTTGTAACACAATGGTATTTGTGCATCTAAACATCTGCAAACGTAGAAGAAATACAACAAAAAATAGATGGTATAAATGATTTAAAATGGTACGTCTAGGGTACTTACCACGAATAAAGTTCGCAGGACTGGAAGTTGCTCCGGGTGAGCCAGTGAGTGAATGTGAGGGCTGAAGACATTACTGCACACTGCTGTAGACTTTATGAACACTGTACCCTTAGGCTATATTAATTGTTTTCTTCAATAATAAATTTTAGCTTACTGTAATATTTTTAACTTTCAGCTTTTTAATATTTTTCAATTCTTGTAATAACACAGCTTAAAACACATCGTACAGTTGTACAAAAATGTTTCTTTATTCTATAAGCTTTTTTCTATTTTTAACTTTTTTTAACTTTTAAAACTTTTTTCATAACTACCAAGACACAAATACAAACATTAGCCTAGGCATACATGTTAAGATGGCTACAATGTCACTAGGCAATAGGGATTTTCAGGTCTGTTATAATCTTATGGGACCACCACAGTATACACGGTCCATCATTAACCACAACATCATGCAGCACGTGACTGCATTTCCTAAGCACCTACTATGTGCCAGATGCTGTTCTAGACCCTTAAGAAACAGACCCGTCAACCTTTTTCTCTACGTAGCTTTCTCTTTGCTGATACCTTCTGTTTTCTGACCATCTTTCAATCTGGATTTCTTCCCCCTTTTTCTTTTATCATCTCCACCCCTCCCCACACTTCCCTTGTCTAAACTGACTACAAAAGAAAATAGAAGCATCATTTTATGTATAATTGTGCTTTTGCATGAGAATGAGTTCTCCATAGCTTAACTTTTAGAAGCGTGTTAACAAATAATTTCCTATTGGGTAATATTCAGATTTTTAACAGCAGCTCTCAAGTCTGAAAAGAAGCTTTTCTTTCTCACCAGGTACCCTGGATCCCGAGCATACCTGAATCGTCTCCATCTTACAAATTTACTTCCAGGCTTTTTCTTAACGCTGTTTCTTGTTAGACGGATGTTCTCAAACTGGATGTGTCAAGATTCTTTAGAGACTTGGCTGCCTCTGTCCCCACTTTCTCACTCATGTCACCAGCATTTAGCAAATGCCTAGTGCACAGAAAGTGCTCAAGAAATGTTTATTGTATTTTTTAAAACATAATAAAAACTCAGTTACTCATTACTTGGTGCACCATGTTTTCTGTTAGGTGATAGACCACCACAGAAATGAATTCAACTCAAATTGACAGGCCAAAATGGAAAAAGAGGAAGTAAAAAGAATAGACAAGAAAGAATTCACAACAATTGTGACCCTGAGAAGGAATGAGAAACTCTGAGATCCTTCCTTCTTAGGGGGTTAAAGAACTGTCAGAGATGGGGTAGAAGCAACTGCAAATAGTTGGCTTCCTTATTAATCCTTCAGGGGAAGAAAACTTATTCTAAGTACAAGGACTAACAGCTGCAGTTCTACTAGCACATTCCACAGAAGTTAGAAGGAAACTGATGAGAATTCAAATACTCTGTGATAACAGTGGGACGAAGCTTCCAAAGAAAAACACTAGAAAAAAGATGTGCAGACTTTTCTCTCTTAGAAAAGCGAAGAATTAAACTGCCTGTATCTGGAAGACCCCAGTGAACCAGGGGTTAAAGAAGATGGTATTAAATGCCCATGTGAAGGTTTACACAAAGGGGCATAGCAGCAGTATTAAATAACAAGGAAGTTAAAAATAATCATAGCTAACAGCAATGTACTGTGTTTTTCAAAACAGCTAGATGAGAGGATTTGAGATGTTCCCAACATATAGAAATGATAAATCAAGTGATGGATACTCTGAATATTGTGACTTAATCATTACGTGTTCTACACATGTAATGAACTACCATCTGTATGCCATAAATATGTACAAATGTTATGTATCAAATAATAATAATTTCCTCTCTCTAGACCCCTCCCAGGTCCAAACTGGTTTACAACATTTGAGTGAGCTAATTTATCTACACCAAGAGATAAAGTCCTTGATGTTCAACTCCCTTAGGAATTTAGTAATTAAGCTCATTTAGAAGATAAGTACTAGCTGTTTGAGAAGAAAGGCATTCCTGGCAAAGCAAGGTTGTAGACTGCTGGAGCAGGTGAATCTTCATGAGGCCCAAATAGACCACATTCTTAGAAGATGACCATATTTGCAACACCTGCTTGCAATGAACTCACCTTGGGTGCTTGTTAAAAATTCAGATTTCAGAATTCAGAAATTTAGATTTCTGGAACCCAACTATTTTCTTTTAATTGAAGGTTTACATACAAAGGAATAGCTCATGTTAAATAACTAGGAATTTTTTTAAAACAAACAAAACAACCTCCTGTTTAGGCATTCCAAATCCAAACTGATTTGCAACACTTTTATGAGATCTAAAGTAAGGGTTCCTGGGGGTCAAATGCATTTCAGCAAATCTTCCTGATGAAGCAGAGTCTTAGAGGTCCCGAGACCACACTGCATGTATCCGCCATAAACCTCTCATGGAGCCAAAGCTACCTGTTCCGAGGTCTCCTGTTCTGGGAACATCCTCCCTTGACCACAGGCCTGAGGAACTGCGGGATGGAAACTCCTCCTGTATGCTTCAGAGTCTCTTTTTCTTTGCTCTTGCATAGACCTGCACACTGGACTTTATACTTGTAACAGCTGCTGACATTTATCACATTATCCTGTTTAATTTTCTCTTTCAGCAGATTTATGTACTTTTTTATTTTATTGTTTCATTATTCTATACTCTTCTGGCTAAAGCTTTCATTTCTTGCTAAGTATGTGTGTGTGTGTGTGTGTGTGTATGTGTATGTGTGTATATATATATAGATAGAGAGAGAGAGAGAGAGAGAATTGTTGTTGATGTTGTTGTTGTTGAGACAGAGTTTCGCTCTTGTTGCCCAGGCTAGAGTGCAATGGCATGATCTCGGCTCACTGCAACCTCTGCCTCCTGGGTTCAAGCGATTCTCCTGCCTCACCCTCCCGAGTAGCTGTTACAGGCACCCGCCACCACGCCCAGCTAATTTTTTGTATTTTTATAGAGACGGGGTTTCACTATGTTGGCCAGGCTGGTCTTGAACCCCTGACCTCAGGTGATCCACTTGCCTCGGCCTCCCAAAGTGCTGGGATTACAGGCATGAGCCACCGTGCCTGGCCGCTAGGTATATTTTTAAAATAATTCATCATCCTTCCTTTTTCAAATTTAGTGATAAAGCAAGGATAGCAAAATGTTAATTGTAACATCTAGGTGGTTGGTTGGTTGGTTGGTTGGTTGGTTTTTGTTGGGAGAGACAAGGTCTCACTATACTGCCCAGGCTGGTCTCCAGCTCCTGGGC
Organism: Piliocolobus tephrosceles; assembly: GCF_002776525.5. Lineage (NCBI taxonomy): Eukaryota > Metazoa > Chordata > Mammalia > Primates > Cercopithecidae > Piliocolobus > Piliocolobus tephrosceles. Next base: position 27,728,931 of record NC_045447.1, on the reverse strand, counting down.
TCAAGCAGTCCTCCCATCTCTATCTCCCAAAGTGCTGATAACAGGCATGAGCCACCGCACCAGGTCTGGCAAATTTATTTTTAATTCCTGTGTTCACCATACAGTTGTTAAACTTTCTGTATGTTTGAAGCTTCTTATAATAAAATATTGGGAGTAGGGGATTCCAAAAGTATGAGAAAGGATAGCGTGAAAAGTAAACTCCACTCACTTACTTAAGTCTGGTTCTCAAAAGATATTCACTATTAACAGTTTCTTATATATCCTCCCAGAAGTTGTCGGTACATATATGAGCACACATTTTTTTGTACCTGATGGCATGCATCATAAAACATTAAGTGCATAAGAGCAAATCTGAAACTTGCTTTCAGTTATCAACACATCAGGAAAATCTTTTCAAATCAGTATGTAGTATACAGAAATCAGTCTCATTTTTTAGTTATATGAAATTTCATTTTATGAATATACAATTGGCTCTCGGTTTCCTTGTGTTCTGCACCCATGGATTCAACCAACTTTGCATCAAAAATTGTTCAGGGAAAAAAATGGATCGTTGTACCTGTACTGAATATGTGCAGACTTTTTTTCTTCATCATTATTCCCTAAATAATACAACTATTGACACAGCATTTACATTGTATTGGGTATTCTAAGTAATCTAAAGGTGATTTAAGGCATACAGGAGGATGTGTGTGTGTTGTGTACAAACACTACACCGTTTTATATAAAGGACTTGAATTTTCTTGGATTTTGGTATCCTCAAGGAGTCCAGGAACTGATCTGCCCTGAGCACCAAGGGATGATTGTACATAATTCAATCAATGCCATGTTGAGACAGACTACGTGAGTTGTTTCTAGTTAGTTTTGCTAACACTTATATATGCACAAATGTTACAGTGAACATCCTTATACTACTATCTTTTTATATTTATCCAATTTTTTTATAATACTTTAAGTTCTAGGGTACATGTGCACAATGTGCAGGTTTGTTACATATGTATACATATGCCATGTTGATTTGCTGCACCCATCAACTCGTCATTTACATTAGGTATTTCTCCTAATGCTATCCCTCCCCCAGACCCTCACCCCACGACAGGCCCCAGTGTCCAACTATTTTTTTATAGAATAAATTGTTAGAAGTTAAAATACTGGGGCAAACTTTACATTGAAATGTTTGAAAATATGAAATGACTCCCAAAAAGTCACACCAATTTATATTTTATGCCTGGTTTTCTACACCTTCAAATATATTTTGTATTTTCAAACTTTTTAAACTTTCCCAATATGTTAAGTGGAAAAAACGAACTCTAATTTTAATTTTATTTCTTGCCAGTTGATGATCTTTACCTAAATTATGTTAATGTTTTCAACTGGTTTTGGTGGATTTATTTAAAAGCTCTTTGTGTATCAAAGAGGTTAATATGCTATATATGTAATAAAAAGACACTGCCAATTGGTCTTTCACTTTTTATCTAATTTATAGGATTGTTTGCATTGCAGAAGTTGAGAGTGAGGTTTTGCAACAAAAACAGTTTTTCATGATTTACAAACAATAATTTATCATTACAATGAATTGGAACAATACATAAAATTATACAGAAAAAATCATCTGAAAACCACCAACTTAGAGATAATCATTAATATTTTGGTGACCATTTTTTCTTGCACCACTTTTTATCCCTAAACACATATTGACATATGTTAAAAACTCAAAACCATGAGACATTATCATCTTTACTTTTATTTTTTATTTTATTTTATTTTATTGGAGAGGGGGCCTTCACTCTGTTGCCCTGACTGGAGTATAGTGGCTCAGTCACAGCTCAGCAGACTATACAGCCTCAGACTTCTAGGCTCAAGGGATCCTCTTCTTTCAGCCTCCTTTCTACTATTGACTGTAGTCCTAGTCAAGCAGCTAGGACTGCAGGTGAGCACCACCACACCCAGCTAATTTTTTTCTTTTGCATTGCAGAGACAGGGTCTCACTAGGTTGTGTAGGCTAATTTCTAACTCCTGGCTTCCCACCTCTGTCTCCCAAAGCACTGAGAATACAGGTATGAACCACTGCACCCAGCTCACATAATCATTTTTAATGCAGCACTTTGGTTTTCTTCAGTTCCCCAGATAGCCTTTGCTTTCCTTTGTTTGCTTATTTTGCTGACACTCAAAACTTATAAAGTAATAAAATCATATTCAAATACAAACATACAGGTATATGTACATACATAGCAGGAGTTTAAGCCATTGATTGTTTTATAAAATGTACAAATGTATTACATATTCTTCTCTGCATCTTACTTTTGCACTTCAAAATACCAGAAGGTTATCTACCTTTTGGATTAATGCGTCCTTTCTAACATTTTTGGCTTTCTATTTCATTAATATCAACTGCTATCTTTTTTTGAGACAGGGTCTCACTCTGTTGCCCAGCCTGGAGTGCGGTGGTACAGTCATGGCTCACTGCAGCCTCGACCTCCCCAGTTCAGGTGATCCCCCAACCTCAGCCTCCTGAGTACCTGGGACAACAAGTGTGAGTGCCACTATGCCTGGCTAAATTTTGTATTATCTTGTAAAGACAGAGTCTGTATTTACAGCTGTATTGCCAAGGCTGCTGTTGCACTCCTGGGCTCAAGCAATCAACTGCCCTGGCCTCCCAAAGTGCTGGGATTACAGGCATGAGCCACTGCACCTGGCTCAACTGTTAGCTTATCCCTAAATTGACATGCAGTCTTAAATAATAAAATGCTAGAGGCAACCACAGACAGATAGATTGTCTCTCCATTTTTCCTGAAATGTGTGAGACTTAGCTAGATTCTTTTGGACTTCTTCCCAAAGTTGGCAAATGATGACTTTGAACAAATTTGATTTCTTTAGGTTTTTATCTGAATTAACATAGAACAATTTATTCCAGCTAAAATCACAATTAAGATAGGGTTTGGATGGAGGTCTAAACCAGACTTCCTCAACTTCTCATTAAAATACCTAGAAAGAGACAAATGCTAATGACAACATCAATATCAAATCTGAGAGACAACTTTTTTCCCAAATTAGGGAGGAATGTTCCTAAATTATAAGATTCATAAAGCTAAAATGAGAATTATAAACAAGGGCCCATGCTGACACATGATTTGCTGCTTTAAAAAGGGAGACGACCATCTTGAAAACCTGTAAGTAGAGATTTCACCACTTCCTCCATTGCTCACTCCTTTCTCAGAGACCCTGGGTTTAAACTAATCAGAAAACTAAATAGCCTTCCATACACTGTGTGGGTATTGCTTTCTAAAGAATCCAAAAATTAATTTCTTCCCCTTCCCTTCCTCTTCATCCTTCTCATGCAACTTACGTTCAAAGTTAAACAATTACAGACATCAAAAAGGGTGGAATTGAGGGTCAGTTATGCAGGACATTTGGGGAGGTGTAGTCCCAACAAGGAAAATACCATAGGACAAAAGAGAAATAGAAAGAGTGATACAAATCCTGCATGCAGAATATTGTCCTTTTTTATGTTTATCCATTTAGTTCTTGATACCAAATGGAAAAAGAAAGAGTTGGTGGAAGCAGGAACACATACCTCGATCTGGCACAGCCACATGAAACGAATATTGTAAAACATGGGAAGTTAGTCTAGTATGTACACATTTTAGCCAGTCCTCTAGCTAATTATCAGAAGGGACCCAAACTGATTCTAAATTTTTAAATAAACAATCTGTTGATTGAGCTTTCTGTTGGAAACTAAGGCTATGAGATTATATTAAATATTAAGTTGGGGTACAGTTATGGGGAGTTACTAAGTTGGCATTTGGTGATGTCATGACCAAGATGACCAATGATGTTCTGAATCTGTTCTCAACCACTCAAGTTCTCTGTGAATTCACTTATGACAGGGTTTCTCCAATCCCATTACTGGGCATATACCCAGAGGAATATAAATCATTCTATCATAAAGACATATGCACCTGCATATTCATTACAGCACTATTCACAATAGCAAAGCCATGGAATCAACCTACCCATCAATGGTAAACTGGCTAAAGAAAATGCAATACATATACACCATGGAATACTACACAGCCATAAAAAACAGGATCATGTCCTTTGCAGCAACATAGATGGAGCTGGAAGCCATTATCCTAAGCAAAGTAACACATGAACAGAAAACCAGATGTCATATGTTCTCACTTATAAGTGGAAGCTAAACATTGAGTACACCTGGAAACAAAGGAGCAACAGACACTGGGGTCTACCTGAGGAAGGAGGATGGAAGGAAGGTGAGGATCAAAAAACTACCTATCGGGTATTATGGTTATAACCTGGGTGACAAAATAATTTGTACACCAAACCCCTGTGACATGCAATTTACCTATATAGCAAACCTGCACATGTACCCCTGAACCTGAAATAAAAGTTTAAGAAAAAGTGGCACTGTTGACATTTGGACTGAATAACTCTGCTGTGAGGACTGCTCTGTACATTGCCGTATTTTGAGCAGTGTCCCTGGCTTCTACCTTCTCGATGTCAGTAGCATCCTTCCAGTGGTAAAAACCAAAAGTGACTTCAAACTTTACCAAATATTCCCTTGTGTTCAGGGAGACAAAATCACCCCCGGTTGAAAACAACTGTCTTAGGGAGATAAGTGTACATAATAGGCAAAGCTGAATAAAGCAGCATTTTATTACAGTTTAGGGGTTTGGCCTCAAAATCCAAGGTAACTTGCCAAAGAATAGGATGCAGCATATGGGAAACTCCTTTTTCTATATGAAATAGGCCATTTAAGTAATACTTCCCCACCCCCAAACCCAAATCTAAGTCTCAGATAAAAGCACCGCTTCTAGGACCAGAAGAAAATAATCAATAACTTCTTTTTTCCCCAGTACCCGACCTGAACCTCCCCTTGGTCAGTCTATAAGACTGAGTAATCTAGCAATTGGATACAGGGATATTGGCAGTAGCTATGTCTGCAGTAGCAAAAGATTAGAAACAAAAGGAATGCCCATCTCAGGGAAATGTTTGAACAAAGCATCACAAATCCATACTGTGGAATATTACACAGCCTTTAAAAAGGACACAGTGAACAATACTGGTTGACTTGGAGGGTATGCCAATGGTACATCATCAAGAGAGAAAAGAAATGTCAAGGCACAGAGAAGAGTACATAATGTTACCCCATTTTTTAAAAATAAAAGGACATATATGTGATTATTTGAGCATTGAGAAACAAATAAAAGATTACACACTAATTGGTTAATATAAATTATAGTTAGGAAGAGTTTGGTGGAAAATGAAAAAATTAAAATTAAAATACCATTTGAAAACATATCCATAATTAGACCAAATGGATAAGAATAGCATTCATATGGAAGAAGAGGTAGTCCTGTGCAGAAAGTCAGAAATTCATAGAAAAAGAAAGAAACACGTCCCTTAAACATGAAAATATGCTCGACATCACTCATAGTAAGAAAAAAGTGAGCAAAAATACAGTCAGCCTTCCATATCCTCAGGTTCCACATGAGCAGATTCAACCAACCATGGATCAAAAACATTCAAGAAATAAAACAATACAAAATAATGATATGACAATAAAAATAATACGAATTTACAACAATATAGCAACTATTTACGTAGATTTTACATTGCATTCGGTGTTATAATTAATCTAGAGATGATTTAAAGTATACAGGGGGATGTGCATAGGTTATATGCAAATACTATGCCATTTATATAAGATACTTGAGCAACTGAGGATTTTGGTGTCCACAGGTGCCCTGGAGTCAATCCCCTGCACATACTGTGGGATGGCTGTACACTGAATTACAATTTCAGATTAGCAAAAAATCTAAAAGTTTGACAATACCTTTGGTGACAAGATATTGAAAAACAAGCACTCTTATTCATTTGATTATGAGAGTACAAAATGCAAATACCATTTTGAAGGAGACTTTGGCAATTTCTCACAAAACTATATATGCATTCACTAGCAATCCCTTATCTGGGAATTCATCCTAAAGAGATATCTTCATGCTTTGCTCAAGGTTATTCAGTGCGACACTATTTGTCTGGAATCAATGCATACGCCCATCAAGAGGGGACTGATTAACCTCTAAGATAGCCACACACCACACACCAGATAACTATGCTGCCACAATGTTGAAAGATACACAAAAAACTATTAAATATGGATACCTGGCCGGGCGTGGTGGCTCATGTCTATTATCCCAGCACTTTGGGAGGCCAAGGCGGGCGGATCACGAGGTCAGGAGATCGAGACCATCCTGGCTAACACGGTGAAAGAATACCAAAAATTAGCTGGGAGTGGTGGTGGGTGCCTGTGGTCCCTGCTACTCGGGAGGCTGAGGCAGGAGAATGGCATGAACCCAGGAGGCGGAGATTGCAGTGAGCACAGATCGTGCCACTGCACTCCAGCCTGGGCAACAGAGTGAGACTCTGTCTCAAAAAAAAAAAAAAAAGGATACCTGTGGGAGTAGGGATCAAGAAGATAAAGAAGATAAGGATGAAAGTAAGATTTCTCCAACTATACCTTTTTATATAGTTTCAAATTTTGAACCATGTAAATGATTTAAACATGTTCAAAAATTAAACAAAAAAGAAGAAAATCACTGTGCTTGTACTCAAACAGCAACAGGTGAACCTGTCAAATTGGCTACATCATCACATAAATAATTATTTCCAAAACTTTTAAGCATAGTATGCTGACTGCATATTCTTAGAGAAGTCTATTGAAAGAAAAAAAATATAGATTTATTGTAGTAACAGTATTTCTATTTAATTTTAAACCCGTTTGATGTATATTGTAGTAGAAAACAAATAAGTAAACATACTGCTATTAAGAACAAAGACATCAGCCGAGCATGGTGGCTCATACCTATAATCCCAGCACTTTGGAAGGCCAAGGCAGGCGGATCACTTGATGTCAGGAGTTCGAGACCAGCATGGCCAACATGATGAAACCCTGACTCTACTAAAAGAAAATACAAAAATTAGCCAGGCCTAGTGGCATGCACCTGTAGTCCCAGCTACTCGGGAGGCTGAGGCAGGAGAATCACTTGAAACCAGGAGGTGGAGGCTGCAATGAGCTGACACTGCACCACTGTACTCCAGCGTGGATGACAGAGCAAGACTCAAAAAAAAAAAAAGGTATATAGTATAAGAACAACAGAGACAAGTAAACAAAGACAATAGCCAATAATGAAAACTTGATTTGGAAATATCAACATGACCTCATGATTTTTAAAAAACATATATTTTCTAGATCTACACACTAAAAGATCCTGGAAGTAGATGATACAGTAAAATCAAGGAGTATACTTAACACCCAAATATTTGTTTCTAAATATTATTCTATACTAAAAAGAGCCAGGGTTCCTTTGAATGACTAACACCAGGTCTGGAATAGGTAAAACACAGGGGCCAGAAAGCAAAGACATTCTCAAAGGCCAGTGGGGCATGTCAGTCACACATAGAGCTAGTTTGAAGGAGCTCACATTGGCCACTTTGGGACAGTATGGGTGACATAATACACAACAACAGTAACTGAACTAATACGTAGAATAAAATCCATGTTTGGATAATGGTGTCAGAGAGAGAAGAAGGAAAAGAGAGAGAGAAGAGGGAAGAGAGAGAGACACAGTCTCTTTTTTTTAAGAGGAGTCCCAGCTAATAACTACAAAAGGGGTGATAGAATTAGAAAATCACCGTTTTCAACTCTTAGTGTAATAACACTAGTGTTAGCATCAATGAATGCTAAAATCCATTAGAAGAAAGATTATTGGAAAACAGGATATTGGCACGGCACCAAATACCATCCCACACATTGTGTCTTAATTGCAATAGAAAACATGTACCTTTATAATGGAGATATCTAACATTCACAACCTTAACCAAGTAACAAAACTAAAGTTGGCATCACTAGCGTTATATTAATAACAACATGGTTTTTATACCTCCTGATGGGAGGTAATATGAAGAACACAGAATTACCTTTGACATATTTCTGACAAAAACATTTAATCAAGGGGAAACAGACAACCCCAGAAGTCGACCGTTCTGCAGGACAACTGCCTAGAACTGAAAACTCAGTGTCCCTGGGAAACAATATGTAGAACAAGAGACTAAAGAGAGCCAATAATCAATGTGATGCTGAATCTTGATTGGATCCTAGTTTAAAAATACTTTGAGGGAAATTTTTGATATACTTGATTACAAACTGGATCATACAGAATACTGTATTATGAAACTACTATGAATTTTCCTAGGCATGACAATATTATTGTGGTAACTTAGGAGAACATCTCATGCTTAGGAGACGCATGCTAAAGTACTTAAGGGTGAAATGTCACATTACCTGAAGGTTCAAATGCCTGAGCAAAAAATAAATGTAGATCTATAGCTAAAGCAAGTAGCAAAAGGTTAACAATGATTGAATCTAGATGGAAAGTGTTTGGACAAACGGAGGCAAGATGTGGCAGCTCCAGGTTCTTCACCGTCAACTTTCCCGTGCCTGGGAAAGACACGGGTCCACTGCGCAGGCGCAACCCGACCTCCCACCGAGAAGAACCGGAACCGCCTGGCCATGCCTACTGCCCCGCCCCCGACCCGCCCATGTCCCGCCCACTGCCCTCCCACTTCCGGGCCCAGGACATAAAGGCCGCTCCCGGCAGGCGCGCGGAGCGAACTTCCTCGGCCCCTCCTTGTGCGCGGGACCTAGGAACCTTGCCCGAGAATGCCTGAGCGAATTTCCTCGGCCCCTCCTCGCCCAGGGGGACCTAGGAACCTCCTCCGAGAACACCCGAGCGACTTTGTCGGCCTCCACCGCCGGAGACCGGTGAACCTCGCTCCCTCCTTCACATTGGCTTGTAAATAAAGTTTTTTGCCTTGCCTACTTGCCTTTTCTCTGGCATTTGCTCTGGGGTTCGCATTAAAGCAAATCAGAAAGTATCTGTTACGTTGTGTTACTCTCTCAAATTTTCTGTATGATTTAACACTTTTTGTCACAAAAAGTATCAGATACACAAACAAGAAATCGAAATTGCAATTACCAGTATTCCCCACAACCCCACCGGTTTTAGTTACGCGAGGTCAACCATGGTTCGAAAATATTAAATGGAAAATTCCAGAAATAAACAGTAAGTCTTAAATTGCACACTGTTTGGAGTAGCATGATGAGATCTTGCACCATCCCACTCTGTCCCACCCAGGACATGAATCAACCCTTTGTCGTGAGTATCCACACTGTCTGCACTACATGCTCGCTAGTCAGTTATTAGTTGTCTCTAGTTGTCTCAGTTATCAATTCTACTGTCATGGTATCCAGTGCTCATGTTCAAAAAATCCTTACTTTACTAAATAATGGCTGCAAAGCACAAATACAGTGACAATGGCAATTCTGATATGCCAAAGAGAAGCTGTAAGCTGCTTCCCTTAAGCAAAAAGGTGAAAGTTCTCAAGTTAGTAAGGAAATAAAAACATTGCGTACTGAGGTTGCTAAAATCTACCATAAGAACAAGCTTTCTATCAGTGAAATTGTGAAGACAAAAGAAATTCATGCTAGTTTTGCTGTTGCACCTCAAACTGCAAAAGTCCACAGTGCACGATAAGTGCTTTGTGAAGGTGGAAAAGGCATTAAATCTGTGGGTGGAAGACCTAAACATGTTTCTACTAACAGCGATTGGATTTAAGACTATCCATGGTTTCAGGCATCTGCTAGGGGTCTTGGAACATATCCCCTGCAAATAAGGGAGGAATACTGTACTGATTTTTTGGAAAATAATATGAGAGGAAGCCAAAGCTGTGCTCAGAAGCAAATTACTCTACTTTTATACTTGTCCTTATTAGAAAAGATAAATGAAAATATGTTTCCTTTCTTAACATATACTTTAACCAAAGTGTATTTGAAATAGACTTTTAGAAGAATTTATACAAAATCTTCTCAATGATTATGAAGAAATTTAAACCTTCATTCTGCTTCTATGATCCACTGGTGCATGACCTTCTCATGGTAGGATGCACAAAAACAGCACTAGGCTTCCATATGCCTCCTGAAGGTTTCATGTTCTCTCTCTACTTAAGCTCATATAAATGCTTTAGGATTTCTCTTTGTAAGGTGAGTACACTGGAGAATATTGGCACAATTCTCCATGAAAAGGATAAAAATGAGGCTGAAACCATAATTAATAAATTGATCTAGAAATCATTCAGAAATGATAGGAAGAGAAATTAAGAGTACAAAACAGAGAAATAGCTGTTGTATGTACTCTTGTTGCTGTTTAATGTAAAGATTATGGATATTTAGAATAAAATTAACTTGAGAAACAAACCATACAGGACCTTCATCCAGATCATTTCTGTCTAATAACTGTTTGCCTCATACCATGTTTGGGAGAAATAAGTGATTCAAATGCGAAATAGAAATACAGTCATGTGCCACAACAATGTTTTGTTCAAAGATGGACCACGTATATGGTGGTGCTCTCATAAGATTACAATGCTGATTTTGACTGTACTTTTTCTATATTTAGATATGTTTAGATACATAAATACTTACCATTGTGTTACTACTGTCTACCGTATTCAGTACAGTAACATGCTGTACCAGTTTGTAGCCTAGGAGTAACAGGCTATATCATTTAGTCTAGGTGTGTAGCTGGGCTATATCATCTAGGTTGGTGTAATGTTGACCTAAAGAAAGAAATGGAGGCAAAATTAATATAGAGAGTTTATTTGGCCTAAAGTCGAGGACCACAGCCTGAGACACACTTCCAAGTTGCCTTGGGGAGTGCTCCCTTCAGCCTTTGCTACAAGCAGCGTTTTTTGTTTGTTTTTGTTTTTTGAGACAGAGTCTCGCTCTGTCACCCAGGCTGGAGTACAATGGCACGATCTCAGCTCACTGCAACCTGTGTCTCCCAGGTTCAAGCGATTCTCCTGCCTCAGCCTCCTGTGTAGCTGCTAGGATTACAAGCATAATCCACCACACTTGGCTAATTTTCGTATTTTTAGTAGAAACAGGGTTTTGCCATGTTGGCAAGCAGGTTTTTTAAAGGCAAAAGGGATAAGAAATTAGCTGACAGAAAGTTGTTTTATAGGAATTCTCCCTGGTTTACAGAAGTTACATGGGTTAGTGATTGGCTATGCATTGTTGAACCACAGGGTATAAGTTACAGTGTTCAGTATATTGCATTTTACGGCTCCTTGGAGTAAGTTAGTCCAGAGCCCACATAAGAGGTGGCTTCAGGAGGTTATAATTTCGCTCAAGCAGGAGTAAGACATGACTGCTGTTGCATTTCAGTGCCTCTCTGGGCCTGATCACTAAAGGGGGTTCACATTCCTAGATTAAAAGTTTTTTCTTTCTCAGAAAGTACACTCAGTGATGTTAGCACGACAACAAAAGCAGCTAATGACACATTTCTCAGAACGTAACCCCATCATTAAGCAACACATGACTGTAAATGAACAGAACATACAACATAAGAGGTTTTTCTAATGAGAAAAATTATGATAAAAATAACAGCAACAATTAATGGAGTCATTTGTCTAATCACCTAACAAATGAAGATACAGTGGTGAATAGGCATGTTTTCTAAACTAAAAGAGATTGTAATCTAACCAAATTTAGAAGGCAGAGTTAGCATTAGATTGTGAATACTTAGGAATCAGATAAGGGCTTAACTAACTTCTACATGTCATTGAGTCACAGGAATGTTCAAGGTGAACTAATATTTTCTTTAAAAAATAATAATGAGGCCAGGTATGGTGGCCCACACCTGTAATCCCAGCACTTTGGGAGGCCAAGGTGATCAGATCACCTGAGGTCAGGAGTTTGAGACCAGCCTGGCCAACATGATGAAACCCTGTCTCTACCAAAAATATAAAAAATTAGCTGGGTGGGGTGGTGGGCGCCTCTAATCCCAGCTACTCAGGAGGCTGAGGCAGGAGAATTGCTTGAACCCAAGAGGTAGAGGTTGCAGTGAGCAGAGATCGTGCCACTGAACTCCAGCCTGGGTGACAGAGTGAGATTCCATCTCAAATAATAATAGTAATAATGTATATGAGCAAAGGATTGTCTACAAGGCTGTTTATTGCAGCAGCATTTACAATAATTTACATATATGATATGTATGTGTTTCTCATATATATATATGAAATAACTTAAATGTTGGAATCATCCATATAGTGGAATAGCATGCATCCACTTGAAAAGTGTACTTAGCTTTGCTGCATAAAAAAGGCCGAGGTTGCAGTGAGCCAAGATCGCACCATTGCACTAACATCAAAAAATAAAATTTTAAAAAAGCAGCCCACAAAATAGTACGTACTTATATATAACGCTTTGCAATTTGCAAACTACATCCTGCTATGTGATACTTCCAACAACTCTGTGAAGTACTCTACTATCATCATTCTGTGGATGATAAAACTGGAGTCAGGAATCAAGTGATTCATCTGAATTCACATAGCCAGTAAATGTGAGATCCAGGGCTTGTACTTAGAGTGTCTAACCTTAAATCACCTGACCTTTTCACTTTATCACATTGCCTAAGGGGGAAAGCAAGAGTACATAATACTGTACTCACAGGGAACGATGTTTCCATAAGTAGGCGGATAAAATGTCTTTTGAATTATAATTGTAGTAGTATACATCCCCAAATTATTCATTTATCCTCATGTTCAAATTTCAACATAATTCTAACGTACACATTTTACTGCATATTTACTGGGCCAAATCTCTCTAATATGTTACAGAAGAAGCACTCAGTAGGGTATGTCTGGTGACTCACATCATAATGATTCATCACTCACTCAAAAGGCCATTTTTAGAGTGAGGATATTATTCCTTGTGAAATGATATCTTTAATTGTATCTATCAATGACTAATCTAAAAGCCCTAACTTGAAACTGTTTCTACATTAAGTTAGAATTGCACTTTCTCCTTCTGTCAATTCAACTTTATTTTCAACAAAAAGTCAAGCAGGAACACTTGCTGCTAAATGTCCCATTAGCATTCTCTGACCTTCTCCACAGTTGTGCTGCAGCTGTGAACCTGCTGTGGCCATTGAGATGCACAAAAGAAATGGAAAAAGCCACTTAATGTTCTGGAATGGTCCAAAATGCCAAGGAGCAGTCAGAGCATAGAGGGAAAGGATGGGAAAAAAAAAAAAAGACATTGCTGGACTATTAGAAATAAAAAAAGCAAGGTACTGAAGATTTGGAGCCACAAAAACATCTTTATCTAAAAAACAAGGACATTTCTGAGTAATTCTGTGACATAAATATATATATACAAATCACCCCTCCCTAAAATAGACTACAATTAAAAAAAAAAAGGCACAATTATTCAACAAAAATAATCCATGTAAATTCCAGGGGAATGTTTCAACCTTAACAACTATTAAACCCACATATCACTGTTACTGAAATAATTGTGCAGTGTGATGGCATAAAATGGAAGAAATTTGGAAGGAAACATTATATCCCTTAATTTGAAGAGACAGAGATTTAGAGATGGGAGCTAAGGGAAAAAATGAGAAACATCCACTTGCAGCCATTCTCCTCCTCCTGTTATTTTCCCCCTGTCTATAAACCATAACCTGGGCCCTGAGTGTGAATATGATTTGACTGTGTTCCCACCCAAATCTCATCTTGAATTGTAGCTCCCACGATTCCCATGTGTCATGGGAGGGACATGGTGGGAGGTAATTGAATCATGGGGGCAGGTCTTTCCTGTGCTGTTCTTGTAATAGTGAATAAGTCTCACAAGATCTGATGGTTTTATAAAGGGGAGTTTCCCTGCACAAACTCTCTTATCTGCTGCCATGTGAGCTGTACCTTTTACCTTCCACCATGATTGTGAGGACTCCTCAGCCACGTGGAACTGTGAGTCCATTAAACCTCTTTTTCTTATAAATTACACAGTCTCGGGCATGTCTTTATCAGCAGTGTGAAAACAGACTAATAAAGTAGCCATATCCTATCATTGTTTTTTCCTCTTACAAACAGGTATTGGGAACTAAGAAGGTGGTGAACAAGAGAGTTTAACTGACCCACTTCCTTCCCCAACCCATTTCTTTCTTGCTTGCCTCTGCCATGAAGTCTGTAAAAGACTCAATTTCCCTGCCTCCTGTCAGCTATCACGGCCATGAGCCATATTCCCAGACAAAGAAATGTAAGCAGAATCTCTTGGTGCTGCCTCTTTTCCTTAGCCTTCCTCTCACTATTACATACACAGCCTGGAAGTACAGCAGACATCACTGAAAATGGTAAGGCAGGAAGGCAGAAGGGCCCTGGATTTGATGGTATCATCGAGTCACTCCACTGGTCCTGGATTGACCACCCCTGTACTTACTAAAGCAACAGTAGAGCCATTTTTAATTACTTGAAATTGAACACAATTCTAATACAACAAAATATCTCCTAGGATTCAAACCATTGTTCACTTGAACACTAACATTAGAGGAACAATGACAAAAAAGAGGCAGGAAGAGCTGGTAGGGGACTTTTGCAATAAAGAGTTAGATATGCTCAGATATGAGATAAGGCAGTAACAATAGGGACGAAATAAAGGAGTCAGACTTAAGATATTCAGAAAAACTGGGCCTAACTTTCATCTATTCCTCCCAAACCCCATGGAAATGAAAAAAAGGAACATGGGAGAAAACCTGAATCCATGCTAAAAATTGAGAAAGGATTCTTTTTATGGGTTCTGAATGATTCTGATGAAACCAGATGGAAAGATAATGCCTAGAGACAACACTGATGAGCCTCTAAGGAAAAAAAAGTAAGTGGACAACATCCTGGCATACCCCTACTAACCTTCACGAATGTGAAGGAGCAAGGACTGGGATGGGGTAGCAGTGAATAAAAGAGAAGCACTCCTTAGAATTATACCAGTAGCTGTGGGTAGTGCTACAGACTGAATGTTTATGTGTCCCCAGAATTCAAATGTTGAACCTAATTCACAACATGATGGGATTTGGAGGCGGGGCCTCTGGGTAGCAACTAGGTTCTGAGGGTGGAACCCTCATGAATGGGAGCAGTGCCCTTGTAAAAGAGGCCCCAGAGAGATCCCATGCCCCTTCCATTATGTGATAACACAGCAAGAAGGTGCTGTCTATGAACCAGGAAGTAGGTCCTCATCAGACACCGAATCTACAGAACCTTGATCTTGTATTTCACAGCCTCCAAAACTGTGAAAAATGAATTTCTGCTTTTTAGAAGCCACTCAATCTATGGTACTTTGTTACACCCTCCCAAACTGACTAAGATAGCAACAATCAAAAGCAACTATTTAAGGAGATTTCAAGCATTGTGTTGTTGTTCTGCCAAGAAGGAAGCAGGCAGTGTGGTAAGACTTCTCTGAAATGACAGCACTTCTCCCCATTGAGGCAAGGCTTTCGAGGCAGTGGGCAGCAGAACAAGACTGGAGGACAGAGAGAGCCATGCCACACAGATTGTTGGGCACAAATAATTAGCACCAAGTACAACAGCTTCAGGGAAAGAGGAAGATAAATAAACACCAAGTTCTTACCCATGTACAGCCTAGGATCATGGTCCCTCTTCACTCACTTCAATGTGCTGGAAATATACATATACACCAGTTAGTCCTCCAGCTTAAAACCTGAAAAGAAAAATCTAATAGTAATTAGGTGTATAGGGAGTAGATCCAAGAATAATTCAGCCCCCTTGTTTGTGGATAAACAGGTAAACACTAAGGACAAATAGATCTATCTTTATTCAAGAAGATATAAGTAGAAGGAAAAAAACAGCTTATGAAAATATTCTATGGAGGAAGCATACACATTTGAAAAAGATTTGTTACAGGAAGAAAATCTTCAGGTGAATTTCTTTTGCTTTCCACAAATTTGAAAAAATATAGACTCATTAAAATTATAGACTCAAAGACAGAGGCTACAAAATAGGCAGAAATTTAAAAATAAATCTGAATTTGCTACAGAAGTAATGTTGGGAAATAAATAGTGTAAGAGAAGGCAAAATTTCACTGAGTGTAGTCAAGACCAAATATATAATGTAGAAAATCAAATCAGTAATATGGAGGACAAACTTTGGAAGGTTTTTCGACTACAGAGAAAAAAGATCAAGAAGATAAAATGTCAAGAAAGGTGATGATACGGTTTGGCGTTGTGTCCCCACTCAAATCTCATCTTGAATTATAATCCCATAATGCCCACTTGTCGTGGGAGGGATCCAGTGAGAGGTAACTGAATCATGGAGGTGGTTCCCCCCATGCTATTCTCATGATAGTAAGTTCTCACGAGATCTTCACTCGGTTCTCATTCTTCTTTCTCCTGCTGCCATGTGAAGGATGTGTTGCTTCCCCTTCTGCCGTGATTGTAAGTTTCCTGAGGCCTCCTAAGCCATGCAGAACTGTAAGTCAATTAAACCTCTTTTCTTCATAAATTACCCAGTCTTGGGTATTTCTTCATAGCAGGATGGGAACAAACTAAACAGGTGACAAATATAGATTACTGCTTTTAAGAAGTTCAACATTTGGGGAAAAGAACAAATAGAGCAAAAGCAGTATTCAGGGAAGTAACAGAAAAAAACCTTAATGATTCTGATTTTACCAATACAGGCAAATCTGCTGAGAAGATATCTCAACTTAACCATACTCTGCAGATGTTTTAAGATTTCATGAGGAGAAGAATTCTGCAACTACTCAAAGGGGAAAAAGTGGATTTATTACTACTTGCTATGGTTTAAATGTTTGTGTCCCCCCAAAATTCATATATTGAAATTCTAACTCCCAGAGTCAAGGTATTAGGAGACTGGGCCTTTGGGAGGTGATTAGGTCATAAGGGCAGAATCTTCATGGGGGGGATTAGTGCCTTTATAAAAGAGACCCCAGAAAACTAGCTCATCCCTTCCATCACATGTAGACACAGCAAGAAAGCACCATCTATGAATCAGAAGATGAGCCCTCACCAGACATCTCCTAATCTTCCGGCACCTTGATCTCAGGCTTCCCAGCCATTAGGACTGTGAGAAATAAATTTCTATTGTTTATAAGTCACCTGGTCTGTGGTATTTTATTATAGCAGCCCAAATAGACTAAGACACTACTGGTCAAAATCCTTCAGTGTGCCAGGCCTGGTAGCACATACCTGTAGTCCCAGCTACTCAGGAGGCTGGAGTGGGAGCAATTGCTTGAGCCTAGAAGTTCAAGGCCAGCCTGGGCAACACAGCAAGATCCCAACTCTAAAATAATTTTTTTTTTTTTTGTACACCTTCTCACTCTGTCACCCAGGCTGGAATGCAGTGGCATGATCACAGCTCACTGCAGTCTTGACCTCCCTGGGCTAAGGTGATCCTCATACCTCAACTTCTTGAGTAACTGGGACTACAGGCACACGCCACCACACTCAACTAATTTTTGTATTTTTTGTAGAGACGGGTTTTGCTATGTTGCCCCGACTGGTCTCGAACTCCTGAACTCAAGTGATCTGCCTACCTCAGCCTCCCAAAGTGTGGGGATTACAGGCGTGAGCCACTGAACCCAGCCTAAAATGATTTTTTTTTATTTTTAATTAAAAAAAAAAAAAACCCTTCAGCTGTAAGTGAAAGAAACTCAACTCAAATTAGCTTAAGAAATGTTTTGATTCATGTAATCTGGGAAGTCTAGGATGAATTTGGCTTCAGAGTCAGCTGACTCTAGGCTTCAAATGATACCTTCAGGGCTGTCTTTCTCTTTCCACTTCTCAGTTCTGTGTGCCGCTGCTTACCTTCATATTCATGTTCATATTCTCCCTCTCTCCCTTGATTTCACTCTTGCTCTCTCCCCATCCTCTCTCTCTCAACATAGCTATCAGTAATCCCAGACTCACATTCCCTCAATTATCAAACCCAACAGAAATAACTATTTCTTCCAACTCCTTGTATCAGCTGCAGGGAAGATTCTGGTTGGCCCAGGCTGAGTCAGGTTCCATCCAAGAAGCAGTCAGCATGTCTAGTGATTGCAGTGTTTTGATTGATCAGCCTGCATTATGTACACACCCTGTGGGAGTGCAGGGTGGGGTGGGGGCCCTCATGGCATCATTATTGACAGGCTCAACGGGACCATGTAGATTTTACCTAAGGAACCAGAAGAACTGGGTAGGGAAAAAAAAAAAAAAAACTATCACAGTCCACTGAAGTACAAAAAAAGCTCAGTTTGGCTCCAGATACTAGTCCACAATAATAAGTGCTGTACAGCAATGCTTTTCTGAGTTTTTTGGGGAAAAGGCAGTAAAAAGAAATCTGTGTACAGGCAACACAATACATGTGAAAGTAACAGAAAAGCATTCTCAGGTATGCAAAGGCCCCAAAATGACCTTTCCTGGAAACAGTTACTCAAAGAAGAACTCCAAATAAATAAGAGATAGTAAAAATAGACAGCTAATGAACAATAATTGTGGGTACAAACCCAGCAAAATATAACAAAAACCTCACTTGTTTCTTACTCTTAAACATTTTCAGTTTAGAGAAAGTAGATCCAGAATGAGACCAAAGAACAAGCATAGAACAAGGAAGACAGAGATCGGGATGAATAGTTCATGGCAAACAGTATGGTATTAGGATATAAGATTTAAGGATGTGATGGCTCATGCTTGTAGTCCCAGCTATCTGGAGGCTGTGGCAGGAAGATCACAAGAGCCCAGGTGTTCTTGGGCAACATAGCAAGAATGAATCTCTAAAAATGAAATAAAATAAATCAGATTTAAGAGATTGCTACTTTAGTGTATGATAATGAAGCTAAGGTATAACCCTGAAAGTGGGTGGTTGAGAGTCATTCAAGCTTAAAATGTCAAAGAACTGTGAGGATAGAGTCTTGGGAGATTGTCCCATGAATATGATATTTGCTCAGACGATACAAGGAGTCTGGATGGAGAGAAGACTGAGCCAAGTACCAGAGTAGTTCATGAATATGGTCACAGGGCTCACAGTCATGGATGACATGCATGAACTGAACTTAGAAAACGGTTTACCTAGATAGAATGAATTTCACAAGAAGGTCATTTTCCCATGCAACTGGAAGAGCAATGGGTTGTAAATGCAATGTAATCAGGGAGGATGTTGATCTGAGTAGTAGCTGAGACTGGGGTGAAGGAGCAGCCTCTTGAGAAGGCTACAGGGGAAGGAGTCGCTCCTCAAATGAGAGCATCATTTCAATTAAGGCAGGAAGTGGAAGGATCATTCAGAAAAGACATAAAAGATAACAGAGTTCATTTAGCATGGAGCGAATGTGCCAAAGAGCACAGAGGAGTCCTTTGGAAAGGGGAGAGTCGTGTGGATTTGCATAAAGGAAGGGCACTATAGCATGATACAAGAATGCAAGCAAGTATGGGAATGATTAGGTGACAAGAAGGGCTTGCATTTGAGGGTAGCCAGGGTTGGAAAGGATGAAAAACTGGTAGGATTAGAACTCTGCTATCAGTATGTTGCAGGGCAGGCTGACAATAAACAGCTTGCCGAGGTCAGCATATTTGTCTCCCATTCCTTCTCCCAACTGTTACCTGCAGTAAAAGATTACTAGCCTAGGACAGAGCATGCCCATTAGAGCCGGCAGTAGCAATACAGAGCTCTCTTGTTTTCATGTCCTAATCCAGAGGTCATTATTCAGTCTTAGAATAAGGAACCATTCCCGTTCTCAATCTTGATGTTTTTCCTCACTCTTGCCAATCATATTTTTCATTTTCCAAAAGGAAGCCTTTGAGAGGTTATGTTGATCCCTTGTATTCTCCCATAGTGACCAGGCAAACAACCACCAGGATCTGGCTCCAGCTTCACCACACAGCCCCAGTTCTCAAAACACTGAGAGTTTCCTGTGCCAGGTGTTTCATGTTCCTGTACAAAGTAATTTTCATTCGTAGAGTTCATTCAGAGTTGATATGTCTCACACAGTCTACCTTATTTTGCTAAAAGGATTCTCATACTGCATTTTATTTTTGAAAACACTAAAACTTTACAGATAAAATATTTCATTGAAAAAGCATAACTTCAAAGTAGACAGTTTTCTGTACTGTTATGTACTATTTAGAAAATCCAAAGGATTGTAAACACCATACACATATCACTAAACTTGGAAAATCAAGAATGTCAGAAAGATTGTTCAGCACAACACTCAAGTGTTGGCAACGATGTGGAGAAATTACAACCGCCATACATTGCTGTTAGGAATGTAAAGAGATGCAGTCATTTTAGAAACAGTTTGGTAGTTTCTTAACATAGATTTACCATATGACCCAGCGATTCCATTCCTAGGCGTATACTCAAGAGAAACTTGTACACAAATGTTCATAGCAACATTATTCATAATAGGCTAAAACAGAAACAATCCTCATGTCCATCAACTGATGCTAGATAAATAAAATGTGGGAATTCCGGAGCAAGATGGCTGAATAGGAACAGCTCCAGCCTCCAGCTCCTAGTGCAAGTGACACAGAAGACAGGTGATTCCTGCATTTTCAACTGAGGTACCGGGTTCATCTCACTGGGGAGTGCCGGACAATCGGTGCTGGTCAGCTGGTGCAGCCCAACCAGCGAGAGCTGAAGCAGGGCGAGGCATCGCCTCACCTGGGAAGCGCAAGGGGGAAGGGAATCCCTTTTCCTAGCCAAGGGAAACTGAGACACACAACACCTAGAAAATCTGGTGACTCCCACCCCAATACTGCACTTTACGAAGGGTCTTAGCAAACGGCACACCGGGAGATTATATCCCACACCTGGCCGGGAGGGTCCCATGCCGACGGAGCCTCCCTCATTGCTAGCACAGCAGTCTGAGATCTAACTGCAAGACAGCAGCGAGGCTGGGGGAAGGGCCCCCAACAATGCTGAGACTTAAGTAGGTAAACAAAGCCGCTGGGAAGCTCGAACTGGATGGAGCCCACAGCAGCTCAAGGAGGCCTGCCTGTCTCTGTAGACTCCACCTCCAGGGACAGGGCATAGCTAAACATAAAGCAGTAGAAACCTCTGCAGATGTTAATGAACCTGTCTGACAGCTTTGAAGAGAAAAGTGGATCTCCCAGCACAGAGGCTGACATCTGAGAACAGACAGACTACCTGCTCAAGTGGGTCCCTGAACCCTGAGTACCTAACTGGGGGACATCTCCCACTAGGTGCAGACCAACACCTCACACCTCACACGGCAGGGTACACCCCTGAGACAAAGCTTCCAGAACAAGAATCAGACAGCAGCACTTGCTGTTCAGCAATATTCTATCTTCTGCAGCCTCCATTGCTGATATCCAGGCAAACAGGGTCTGGAGTGGACCTCAAGCAATCTCCAACAAACCTACAGCTGAGGGTCCTGAGTGTTAGAAGGAAAAGTAACAAATAGAAAGGACACCCACACCAAAACCCCATCAATACGTCACCAGCATCAAAGACCAAAGGCAGATAAAACCACAAAGATGGGGAAAAAGCTGGACAGAAAAGCTGGAAATTCAAACAATCAGAGTGCATCTCGCCCTCCAAAGGAATGCAGCTCATTGCCAGCAACAGATCAAAGCGGGACGGAGAATGACTTTGACGAGTTGAGAGAAGGCTTCAGTCCATCAAACTTCTCAGAGCTAAAGGAGGAACTACGTACCCAGTGCAAAGAAACTAAAAATCTTGAAAAAAGAATGGAAGAATGGATAACTAGAATAATCAACGCAGAGACGGCAATAAATGAACTGACAGAGATAAAAACCATGACACGAGAAATACGTGACAAATGCACAAGCTTCAGTAACCGACTCAATCAACTGGAAGAAAGAGTATCAATGATTGAAGATCAGATGAATGAAATGAAGTGAGAAGAGAAGTCTAGAGAAGAAAAAGGAAAAAGAAATGAACAAAGCCTCCAAGAAGTATGGGATTATGTGAAAAGACCAAATCTACGTCTGATTGGGGTGCCTGAAAGTGAGGGGGAAAATGGAACCAAGTTGGAAAACACTCTTCAGGATATCATCCAGGAGAACTTCCCCAACCGAGTAAGGGAGGCCAACATTCAAATTCAGGAAATACAGAGAATGCCACAAAGATACTCCTCGAGAAGAGCAACTCCAAGACACATAAATGTCAGATTCACCAAAGGTGAAATGAAGGAAAACCTGTTAAGGGCAGCCAGAGAGAAAGGTCGGGTTACCCACAAAGGGAAGCCCATCAGACTCACAGCAGATCTCTTGGCAGAAACTCTACAAGCCAGAAGAGAGTGGGGGCCAATATTCAACATTCTTAAAGAAAAGAATTTTCAACCCAGAATTTCATATCCAGCCAAACTAAGTTTCATCAGTGAAGGAGAAATAAAATCCTTTACAGACAAGCAAATGCTTAGAGATTTTGTCACCACCAGGCCTGCCCTACAAGAGATCATGAAGGAAGCACTAAACATAGAAAGGAACAACCGGTACCAGCCATTGCAAAAGCATGCCAAAATGTAAAGACCATCGATGCTAGGAAGAAACTGCATCAACTAACGAGCAAAATAACCAGCTAATATCACAATGACAGGATCAAGCTCACACATAACAATATTAACCTTAAATGTAAATAATGTAAATGGACTAAATGGTCCAATTAAAAGACACAGACTGGCAAACTGGATAAAGAGTCAAGACCCATCAGTTTGCTGTATTCAGGAGACCCATCTCACATGCAGAGACACACATAGGCTCAAAATAAAGGGATGGAGGAAGATCTACCAAGCAAATGGAAAACACAAAAAAACAGGGGTTGCAATCCTAGTCTCTGATAAAACAGACTTTAAACCATCAAAGATCAAAAGAGACAAAGAAGGCCATTACATAATGGTAAAGGGATCAATTCAACAGGAAGAGCTAACTATCCTAAATATATATGCACCCAATACCGGAGCACACAGATTCATAAAACAAGTCCTTAGAGACTTACAAAGAGACTTAGAATCCCATAAAATAATAATGAGAAACTTTAACACCCCACTGTCAATATCAGACAGATCAATGAGACAGAAAGTTAACAAGGATATCCAGGAATTGAATTGAACTCTGCACCAAGCAGACCTAATGGACATCTACAGAACTCTCCACCCCAAATCAACAGAATATACGTTCTTCTCAGCACCACATCACACTTATTCCAAAATTGACCACAGAGTTGGAAGTAAAGCACTCCTCAGCAAATGTAAAAGAACAGAAATTATAACAAACTGTCTCTCAGACCACAGTGCAATCAAACTAGAACTCAGGACTAAGAAACTCAATCAAAACCGCTCAACTACATGAAAACTGAACAACCTGCTCCTGAATGACTGCTGGGTACATAACAAAATGAAGGCAGAAATAAAGATGTTCTTTGAAACCAATGAGAACAAAGATACAACATACCAGAATCTCTGGGACACATTTAAAGCAGTGTGTAGAGGGAAATTTATAGTACTAAATACCCACAAGAGAAAGCTGGAAAGACCTAAAATTGACACCCTAACATCACAATTAAAAGAACTAGAGAAGCAAGAGCAAACACATTCAAAAGCTAGCAGAAGGCAAGAAATAACTAAGATCAGAGCAGAACTGAAGGAGATATAGACACAAAAAACCCTCCAAAAAAATGAATGAATCCAGGAGCTGGTTTTTTGAGACGATCAACAAAATTGATAGACTGCTAGCAAGACTAATAAAGAAGAAAAGAGAGAAGAATCAAATAGATGCAATAAAAAATGATAAAGGGGATATCACCACCGACCCCACAGAAATACAAACTACCATCAGAGAATACTATAAACACCTCTACACAAATAAACTAGAAAACCTAGAAGAAATGGATAATTTCCTGGACACGTACACTCTCCCAAGATTAAACCAGGAAGAAGGTGAATCCCTGAATAGACCAATAGCAGGCTCTGAAATTGAGGAAATAATTAATAGCCTACCAACCAAAAAAAGTCCAGGACCAGACGGATTCACAGCCAAACTCTACGGAGGTACAAGGAGGAGCTGGTACCATTCCTTCTGAAACTATTCCAATCAATAGAAAAAGAGGGAATCCTCCCTAACTCATTTTATGAGGCCAACATCATCCTGATACCAAAGACTGGCAGAGACACAACAAAAAAAGAGAATTTTAGACTGATATCCCTGATGAACATCAATGCAAAAATCCTTAATAAAATACTAGCAAACTGAATCTAGCAGCACATCAAAAAGCTTATCCACCATGATCAAGTGGGCTTCATCCCTGGGATGCAAGGCTGTTTCAACATATGCAAATCAATAAACATAATCCAGCAGATAAACAGAACCAAAGACAAAAGCCACATGATTATCTCAATAGATGCAGAAAAGGCCTTTGACAAAATTCAACAGTCCTTCATCCTAAAAACTCTCAATAAATTCGGTATTGATGGAACATATCTCAAAATAACAAGAGCTATTATGACAAACCCACAGCCAATATCATACTGAATGGGCAAAAACTGGAAGCATTCCCTTTGAAAACTGGCACAAGACAGGGATGTCCTCTCTCACCACTCCTATTCAACATAGTGTTGGAAGTTCTGGCTAGGGCAATCAGGCAAGAGAAAGAAATAAAGGATATTCAGTTAGGAAAAGAAGAAGTCAAATTGTCCCTGTTTGCAGATGACATGATTGTATATTTAGAAAACACCATCATCTCAGCCCAAAATCTCCTTAAGCTGATAAGCAACTTCACAAAGTCTCAGGTTACAAAATCAACGTGCAAAAATCACAAGCATTCTTATACACCAGTAACAGACAAACAGAGAGCCAAATCATGAGTGAACTCCCATTCACAATTGCTTCAAAGAGAATAAAATACCTAGGAATCCAACTTACAAGGGATGTAAAGGACCTCTTCAAGGAGAACTACAAACCACTGCTCAGTGAAAGAAAAGAGGACACAAATGGAAGAACATACAATGCTTATGGATAGGAAGAATCAATATCGTGAAAATGGCCATACTGTCCAAGGTAATTTATAGATTCAATGCCATTCCCATCAAGCTACCAATGACTTTCTTTATAGAATTGGAAAAAACTGCTTTAAAGTTCATACAGAACCAAAAAAGAGCCAAGACAATCCTAAGTCAAAAGAACAAAGCTGGTGGCATCACGCTACCTGACTTCAAACTATACTACAAGGCTACAGTAACCAAAACAGCATGGTACTGGTACCAAAACAGAGATATAGACCAATGGAACAGAACAGAGTCCTCAGAAATAATACCACCCATCTACAGCCACCTGATCTTTGACAAACCTGACAGACACAAGAAATGGGGAAAGGATTCCTTATTTAATAAATGGTCCTGGGAAAATTGGCTAGCCATAAGTAGAAAGCTGAAACTGGATCCTTTCCTTACTCCTTATATGAAAATTAATTCAAGATGGATTAGAGACTTAAATGTTAGACCCAAAACCATAAAAACCCTAGAAGAAAAAAACCTAGGTAATACCATTCAGGACATAGGCATGGGCAAGGACTTCATGTCTAAAACACCAAAAGCAATGGCAACAAAAGCCAAAATTGACAAATGGGATCTAATTAAACTAAAGAGCTTCTGCACAGCAAAAGAAACTACCATCAGAGTGAACAGGCAACCTACAGAATGGGAGAAAATTTTTGCAATCTACTCATCTGACAAAGGGCTAATATCCAGAATCTACAAAGAATTCAAACAAATTTACAAGAAAAAAACAAACAACCCTATGAAAAAGTGGACAAAGGATATGAACAGACATTTCTCAAAAGAAGACATGCATACAGCCAACAGACACATGAAAAAATGCTTGTCATCACTGGCCATCAGAGAAATGCAAATCAAAACCACAATGAGATACCATCTCACACCAGTTAGAACAGCAATCATTAAAAAGTCAGGAAACAACAGGTCTGGAGAGGATGTGGAGAAACAGGAACACTTTTACACTGTTGGTGGGATTGTAAACTGGTTCAACCATTGTGGAAAACAGTATGGTGATTCCTCAAAGATCTAGAACTAGAAATACCATATGACCCAGCCATCCCATTACTGGGTATATACCCAAAGGATTATAAATCATGTTGCTATAAAGACACATGCACGCGTATGTTTATTGAGGCACTATTCCCAATAGCAAAGACTTGGAATCAACCCAAATGTCCATCAGTGACAGACTGGATTAAGAAAATGTGGCACATATACACCATGGAATACTATGCAGCCATAAAAAAGGATGAGTTTATGTCCTTTGTAGGGACACGGATGCAGCTGGAAACCATCATTCTCAGCAAACTATCACAAGAACAGAAAACCAAACACTGCATTTCTCACTCATAGGTGGGAATTGAACAATGAGATCACTTGGACTCTGGAAGGGGAACATCACACACCGGGGCCTATGATGGGGAGGGGGGAGGGGAGAGGGATGGCATTGGGAGTTACACCTGTTGTAAATGACGAGTTGATGGATGCTGACGAGTTGATGGGTGCAGCACAGCAACATGGCACAAGTATACATATGTAACAAATCTGCATGTTGTGCACATGTACCCTAGAACTTAAAGTATAATAAAAATAAAATAAAATAAAATGTGATCAATCCATATAGTGGAATATTATTTGGCAACAAAAAGTAATGAAGTACTGATACCTACTACAAGGTGAATGAACTTTGAAAACATTATCAAGTGAAAGAAACCAGACACAAAAGACCACTTACCATGTGATTCTGTTTATATCAAATGTCCAGACATTTTAAAAGTCTATAGGCAAATTTCCAGAATAACAAATGCATCTATTGTACACTTTAAATGGGTGAATTTTATGAAATATTAATTACATCTCAAAAAAATTTTAAATATCAGAAATGAATTCTATAGGTATTGTATCATAGGTCTAGCAAATGGTAGACATCTGTTTTAGTTAGTTTGTGTTGCTATAAAAGGAACACCTGAGCCTGGGAAATTTATAAAGAAAAGAGGTTTATTTGGCTCATAGCTCCACAGGCCATGCAAGAAGCACAGCGCTGATGTCTGCATCTGGTGAGGGCCTCAGGCTGCTTCCATTCACAGCAGAAGGGGAAGGGGAGCTGGTGTGCAGAGATCACCTGCTGAAAGAGGAGGCAAGAGCGAGGAGGAAGATGCCAAGCTCTTTCTAACAACCAGCTCCTAAGGGAACTTTCTCAGGACCTAATAGAGCAAGAACTCATTTATTACCTTGTGGAGGGCACTAAGTTGTTCAGGAGAGATCCACCCCCACGAACCAAACACCTCCCACCAGGCCCTGCCTCCAACACTAGGAATCAAATTTCAACATAAGACTTCATGGGGCCAAGCAAACCATATCCAAATCATAACAGCAACCAATAAATGTTTTCCAAATGAAAAAATGAAGGAATTAATGGATTTATATCGACAAGAGTTACAAACTATGCCTTAGTGAACTTCAGTGAAACATCATTATTTTTACTAGGAATTTGAGATGGATGAGAACTAAGGCAGACACAAAATTGAGTTTTGCAAAAGTAATATCCATACCTCTGGGATGTACCAAACAATTCAGACAAAATAGCCCTGGGATTGTTTATTTTATGTTCAACCATCTCAGCCACCAGTAAATAATATTCCCCTATAGAGATACCTAGCATGACGATGTGAAAAATTAGTGAAAATCACTGACTTCTATCTTCAGAATTCTTTAAGATGCCTTCATATTTACTCTTCAGATCTATGCAGTTCTCATTATTCCTAGTTCATCAACCTCTATTGATCTCAAAGTTGGGCTCAAATCCATGCTTAAAGCTTCTAAATCTAGCCTCATGCCTGCCTTTTGCTTTTATGACCAATCTTGGACGTGCATCTTGGTCTCAAATAAAGCACTATGCCTCAGAGTTTAGCCTCTGGCCTCATACACAACAGCTATGAAAAAGAGATATTACACCCCAAACTAGCCTCCCCTACAGGACAGTGTGATCAAGCATTATTCCAGAAAGCAACTCCCTCCCAAGGCCTTAACCTCATTATTCCAGAAAGCAACTCCCTCCCAAGGTTTCAACCTATCACTGTGCATGAAGATAGCAGGTGATGTAGCACCTTCAAATTCCTACATGCAAGGATTAGACAAATAGAAAACAGAGGAAGTGTAATATTTCAGAAACCCTGTAGATCTAAACTCATCATAGAAATTATACCCCAAGAATAAAAAGAAAATTTATCAGTCCTTCTCCAATTTAACATTGATGACACATAGTCATCTATCCCATCTACCTATTCCATGAATGTCAACGTACAAACAACTAGAATCAGAAGCCCAATTCTTGAAGAAGGATATCCTATACTTAATGCTAACTACCAGCCAACATAATATTGGACATGAAATGCTTTCATGAACTACTACTCCTAGGGAGATGTTTAATAGAGTTATGTTGGAAGTATCACTGTGTTGTAGAATCAGATGATTAATTAACTTTTGGCATCCAAAAAGGGGGTGAATTGCTACCAAAAGAAATAGCATAAAAATCTTCCCCCTTTTAACCCTAGAGTAAAATTTCTGAAACCAGTCTGCACATTAGAATCACTAGGGAGCTTTAAAAATGTATTGATGCTCAAGTTTCACTCCCAGAGATTCTAATTAGTCTTGGATGGGACCTGGGCATCTGTATGTTTTAAAACCTCCCCTGGCCGAGTGCGGTGGCTCATGCCTGTAATCCCAACACTTTAGGAGGCCGAGGTGAGTGTAATTTAACAGAGTGCCATAGACACTCTGATCACCTGAGGTGAGGAATTCAAGACCAGCCTGGGCAACATGGTGAAACCTCATCTCTACTAAAAAAACAAAAATTAGCCAGGCGTGGTGGCACGTGCCTGCAATCCCAGCTCCTCGGGAGGCCAAGGCACAAGAATCGCTTGAATGCAGGAGACAGAGGCTGCAGTGAGCCGAGATCACGCCATTGCACTCCAGCTTAGGTGACAGAGAAAGACTCCTCTTCAAAAAATTTAATAATAAGTAAGTAAATAAATAAAACCTCCCCCAAGTGATTCTGATGGTCAGCCAGTGTTCAGAAATGCTGCCGTAGAGTATTGGAGAATAAAGACCCAGAACAGAGAATTAAAAATAGGATGGGGCACTCTGGTAATGGAACATTAGACCCAACAAACCCCAGTGTTAACATCAAGCATATGGTGAACATGTTACTGGACAAATTTAGTGCATTAAAATTCTGTACTGAAAGTGAACTTAGAGCATTTGTAGATGCAAAGACTAAGAACTGTGTACAAATCCTGATAAGGCCACAATGTGAAATAAGCAAGGGACATTCTAATGCAAATATGGAGAAATGCAGGGAAAGCAACGCCGGACTGGATAAGAACCAAAACTATTTGACTTTTCAGAGTTATCATCACATATTGGGCAGGGCGTGATGGCTCACGCCTATCATCCCAGCACTTTGGAAGGCCGAGGCAGGTGGATCACTTGAGGCCAGGAGTTCAAGACCAGGCTGGCCAAAATAGTGAAACCCCATCTCTTCTGAAAATACAAAAATTAGCCAGGCATGGTGGCACACACCTGTAATCCCAGCTACTCAGGAGACTGAGGAAGAAAAATCACTTGAATCCGGGAGGCGGAGATTGCAATGAGCTGAGATCACATCACTGCACTCCAGCCCGGGGGACAGAGAAATATTCCATCTCAAAAAAAAAAAAAAAAAAAAAAGAAGAGTTATCTTCACATACTGAGGAGGAACTTGAACTGGTATCAGAATCCCATGTAATAATATTTTATTCTTCAGGAGTTGGATTTTATGAAAAAATATAATGTTTTACACATATTTATGTGTGGATGTGTTTGATTAGGAACATTAGTTCTTATTTCAGAGTATGGATTCTGAACTTTTGTCATCATCCTCCAAAAGTCCCACAAAAATGATTATATGTAAGTAGTTGGACTCTGCTTGACTGAACCAAGACTTGGTGCTCAAATGGACAAAACAAATAAGAACTCTATTTTAATAAAACTTTACTCTGTCTATGGCACTCTGTTAAATTACACTCACTGAAGGCATCTTGAAAGATCCCTTCAAGTCTTGCTCTAGCAAATGCAGGCTGTAGACTTTAAGCCTTGAGATCATCAAGTCCTTGGTTTCTCTGCTTTTTAAAATGCTTTCAAAGTTCTTTGGTATGATTTCAGTAATATCAAGATAAAATACTAGTTTTATCTAAAATGTCTGGGAAGGCTCATCCTAAGTAAAGAGACTGCGTAAACTCTTTTTCCATAATTCCTAAAACATGGCTTGAGGTTGCTCAATGAAACAAGACTTTTGTTTTAATATTTTCCAGCCAAGAGGTTTTAGAAAATTGAGAAGATTCTGAGTAAAGTCATTTTATTTTAAAATGCTTTGGGGTTCAGAGAGGGAACAGGACCAAGTTGGCACTCTTCAAGGCAAAAGAAACATTTTGGTTCCAAAAGAGGGGTGAGTCCAGTAAGAAAAGACAATGATTCTCTTGTACTAAAACCTGCCACAGAGGAAGCACACTTGGGGGGTCACTTCTCACACTGTCCTGCCAGATCAACTTTCAAAAGAGAGAGAGAAAACAGAGGGGTTGCAGAAATTGTACACCACAATGCGCTGGAAGACCTCATACATCAGATAACAGCTCGCACATTCCTGACTGTGTCATAAAGACACTCGACTTTCTGCTATTTTTGCCGTAGTTTCCCCCAATCTACTGTTTGCCCCACCTGTGTTTAGTTGTGACTTTTTAAAAATTAATATTTAAATCTTGTAATATTTCCCTAGTAATAAACATGTTCCTTTGTTCCTTTCAGATCGCTTTATTTTTTTCTGAGCTTAGAAAGTCATCTATACTTCAGAGTTTTAATACATATTCTGCATGTTTTCTCCTGTGGTTGATTTATACTCAGATGTATTTATTATTATTACAAATATTCATCTTATTTTTGGTAGGCATGAATCTAATTTTTCAAGTTACCAACTATTAATAAATGCCATATTTTAAATATTTTTATTACAAAAGAAGTACTCATAAACATTGAAACCATACAGTTTATGAAGAAAATATTACTAATATCTCTCCATTGTTCTTCTGTATCCATTATCTTGAGGCAAACACTATCACCCACAAAGAATGTATTTTTCCACATCTCTATGAGTTACAAATACATACATATGTGTGTATACACATATACAGGTTTTTCTAATAAAAATAGTGTTTTGTATGCTCAAATTTGCCCAAGAAAATGCCCCAAAATTCACTATAACAAGATCTAACTAGCTGTTTCCTCCTGTTGTCACTTGTTCAAACCTTAATCTCATTAAGATCAACAACTACCTCCCCACTGTCAAATCCAATGGCCACTTTTCAGTCTTTACCTCATTTTACCATCTCACATATAGCACCTTACAACCTAAGCCCAGCCTTCTTTTCCTAAGTCCTTTAACTCTCTTGCCACACTACCTCGTCTCATTCTCATTATTTCCCCCACTTTCTCTTTGATTCTCCTTCTTCATCACTTTATACTCTCACTGACATACCTGATCATTGCCCATGATACTCAAGATGAGGAAAAAGTATAAAATATGATGTTTCTGACCTACTTTTTGGAAGGTGAGGAACATGAAAAGCATTTCATTGTCTTTGACCCTAAGGTAGTTATATAAGTGATACCACTAGCTGTTTTAGAATAGTACTGTGGACCAAAATGCCAAGTTCAAATGAGAAACAGTTCAAATATCATGTGTGTGAAAGGAAACTCCAAATGGCTCAAAACATCAGAAGATAATTTATGCTTTTTTTTTTTTTACTTTTATTTTAAGTTCAAGGGTACATGTATAGACTTGTTACATAGGTAAACCTGTGTCATCGGGATTTGTTGTACAAATTGTTTCATCACCCAGGTATTAAGCCTAGTACCCATTAGTTATTTTTCCTGGTCCTCTTTTTCCTCCTCCCAGCCAATACCCTCCATACAAATTGTTTCATCACCCAGGTATTAAGTCTAGTACCCATTAGTTATTTTTCCTGGTCCTCTTTCTCCTTCTCCCAGCCAATACCCTCCAAAAGGCCCCAGTGTATGCTGTTCCCCTCTATGTGTCCATGTATTATCATCATTTAGCTCCTGCTTATAAGTGAGAACCCATGCAAGAACTAATGACAAGTTGCCTCACAGCTACTTTGCATTTACTGAATTCAATAATCATTTGGTGAAGGTCTACTATGTCCTGAATTCTGACCAGAGGACTAGAGAACAAGGGGGTAAAATGTGACTTGCACCTTGAGGGATAAGAAGGGCATTGCTGGATGTATTAGTCCGTTTTCACACTGCTGATAAAGACATACCTGAGACTGTGTAATTTATAATGAAAAAGAGAAAAAGACTCACAGTTCCACGTGGCTGGAGAGGCCTCACAATCATGACAGAAGGCTAAAGGCGTGTCTTACATGGCAGCAGACAAGAGAGAATGAGAGCGAGGCGAAAGCAGAAACCGCTTATAAAATCATCAGATCTCGTGAGACTTATTCACTACCGTAAGATCAGTATTGGGGAAGCTGCCCTCATGATTCAATATCTCCCACCAGGTCCCTACCACAACATGTGAGAATTATGTGAGCTACGATTAAAGATGGAATTTGGGTGGGAACACAGAGCCAGACCATATCATTCTGCCCCGGTCCCTCCCAAATCTCACATCCTCACATTTCAAAACCAATCATGCCTTCCCAACAGTCCCCTAAAGTCTTAAGTCATTTCAGCATTAACTCAAAAGACCACAGTCCAAAGTGTCATCAGAGACAAGGGAAGTCCCTTCTGCCTACAAGCCTGTAAAATCAAGAGCAAGTTAGTTACTTCCTAGATACAATGGAGGTACAGGCATTGAATAGATACACCCATTACAAAAGAAAGAAATTGGCCAAAATGAACTAAAGGCACCACGCAAGTCTGAAATTCAGTAGAGCGGTCATATCTTAAAGTTCCAAAATGTGAAATTCAGCAGAACAGTCAAATCTTAAAGCTCCAAAATCACCTCCTTAGACTTCTTGTATCACATCCACAGCATGCTGATACAAGAGGGGTTCCCATGGTCTTGGGCAGCTCTGCCCCTATGACTTTGCAGAGTACAGCCTCCTTCCTGGCTGCTTTCATGGGCTGGCATTGAGTGTCTGCAGCTTTTGCAGGTGCATGGTGCAAGCTGTTGCTGGATCTACCATTCAAGGGTCTGGAGGATGATGGTCCTCTTCTCACAGCTCCACTAGACAGCACCCCAGTGGGGACTCTGTGTAGGGGCTTCGACCCCACATTTCCTTTCTGCACTTCTCTAGCAGAGGTTCTCCATAAGGGCTCTACCCCTGCAGCAAACCTGTGCCTGGAGAGCCAGGTGTTTCCATACGTCCTCTGAGACCTAGGTGGAGGTTCCCAAACCTCAATTCTTGACTTCTGTGCACCCACTGGCTCAACACCTCATGAAAGCTGCCAAGGCTTGGGCTTGAACTCTCTGAAGCCATGGCCCAACCTGTAGCTTGGACCCTTTTAACCAAGGTTGGAGTGGCAGGGATGCAGGGCACCAAATCCCTAGGCTGCACACAGCAGGGGGGCCCTGGGCCCGGCCCATGAAACCATTTATTCCTCCTAGGCCTCTAGGCCTGTGATGAGAGGGGCTGCCACAAAGCTCTCTGACATGCCCTGGAGACATTTTCCCCATTGTCCTAGGGAATAACATTTGGCTCCTTGTTACATATGCAAATTTCTGCAGCTGGCTTGAATTTCTCTGCAGAAAATGGGTTTTTCTTTTCCATCTCATCTTCAGGTTGTGAATTTTCCAAACTTTTATGTGTTCTGTATCCCTTTTAAAACTGAATGCTTTTAACAGCACCCAAGTCACATCTCGAATATTTTGCTGCTTAGAAATTTCTTCTGCCAGATACCCTAAATCATCTCCCTCAAATTCAAAGTCCCTCTAGGGCAGGGGTAAAATGCTTCCAGTCTTTTTGCTGAAACATAGCAAGAGTCACCTTTACTCCAATTCCCAAAAAGTTCCTCATCTCCATCTGAAACCACCTCAGCATGGATTTCATTGTCCATATCATTATCAGCATTTTGGTCAAAGCCATTCAACAAGTCTCTAGGAAATTAACTTTCCCACATTTTCCTGTCTTCTTCTGAGCCCTCTAAACTGTTTCAACCTCTGCCTGTTACCCAGCTCCAAAATTGTATCCACATTTTTTGGTATCTTTACAGCAACACCCCACTCTACTAGTACCAATTTGCTGTATTAGTCCATTTTCCTGCTGCTGATAAAGACATACCCAAGACTGAGTAATTTATAAAGAAAAAGAGGTTTAATGGATTCACAGTTCCACGTGGCCAGGGAGGCCTCACAGTCATGAAAGAAGGCAAAAGACACATCTTATATGGCATCAGACAAGAGAAAATGAGAGAGAAACAATAATGGAAACCTCTTACATGGTAGTGAGACTTACTCACTATCATGAGAAAAGTATGGAGGAAGTTCTCCCCATGATTCAATTATCTCCCACCAGGCCCCTCCCGCAACACATGAGAATTATGAAAGCTACAATTCAAGATGGGATTTGGGTGGGGACACAGAGCCAAACCATATCACCAGGTGAGTGCATTGGGAGAATGTCTCAGTTATCATACAAATGAAGGAGATCCCAGATTTGTATTTCCACTGTGATCTCTCTATTACCAATGACCAGCTGGGCATCTGCACTGGATGTCTCATGTTTTCAATTCTAGGTTTGCCCCACAAAGCTTCCTCTAATCTGTCATACCTATCCCAGTTGGTAGTCCCTCCAAACAAGTTGCTGCAACAGCCAGAAACCTTCAAGTATCTTTGTCACTTAATCTTTCTAACCTTTTGTACCAAGTATCATTGACTTGGCCACTAACATTGGTCCTCTCTTAAGTATTCCACAGCCAGAGTCTTAGTGTGAGACCACCTCACGTATTATCTAAATGATTGCAGATCATCCTGTTTCCAGTCTCTTCTATCTCCAAACCATCCTCTATGATACTATGCAAATGAATTTTCTAAAATGGTAAATCTCCTTGTGTTAGCCCTCTCATCAGGCCATTCACTGAGTCCTCTTGCCTATAGGACATACATGAACTCCTCGTCAGATAATACAGTCTGGTTTCAATTAGCTCTTTAGACTAATCTCCAGTCACTTCTCTTGTGCAAACTGTATTCTAACAACACAAGCTGCACCCAGCTTCTCAAACAAGTCATTATGTTCTCAATCTACTTTCTTTGCCTTTTTCTTCCCCCTCAAAAAAAAAAAAAAACAAAACAGAAAACAGGAATACTTAAGATTTATTGAGTATGCACTATGTGTCTTGCCTTTGTTACTCTTTTAATCTTCATAAAATCCCTGTAAGGTAAGCACTATCGCTATATTTTACAGATGAGGAAACTTGTTTCTCAAAGACATTCTTCCAATTTACTCAACCAGTAATGCCCTTCTTATCCCTCAAGGTGTAAATCACATTTTATCATCTAGTTCTATAGCCTTCCAGTTAGAATTCAAAGCATAATAGACATTCAACAAATGATTATTAAATTTAATAAAGACAAAGTAGCTGTAAAGCAACTTGACATTTGTTCTTGCATGAAATTAAGAGTGAATTTATCTACTGAAATTTTGAGTAATGTAGAGCTTTCTCCCCCACACATGATATTTGAACAGTTTCTCATTTGGACTAGGCATTTGTGCCAACAGTACTATTCTAAAACAGCTCATCATATGGCTTACATAACTACCTCAAGATCCAGAGACAATGGAAATACCTTTTATGTTCATCACCTTCTGAGAAGTAAGTCAGAAACACCATATTTTACACTTTTTCCTCATCTTGAGTATAAAGATAACCACTACTTCCCATTGCCCCAAAATGTCCCTTGTGAAGAGGAAGAGCATGACTAAACTGGCTTATACTCCCAGCATTACAGAAGAATGAGACTGGCTCTACCTTTTACCATTGCATACTTCAGCTCGGGCAAAGAAAACCCCTGGCCTTCTCTAACCATCTTCCTTCTCACAGATGAAGACCTTTCTGGAGCCAAGGGTATAGGCTCACTCTCAACCTGCATCTCTCCCTCTAGACCAGGCTTCTTGTACCTGGACCCCAAAATTCTCTGCCAAAGTGTCCCTGAGCTCACATCTAGAGCCAGAGAAGGCCTCTTCCCTAGGCCTTGTTTCCTGAGGGCAGACCACACCAATGAAAAGAACATCCTTAGGCCCAGGGAATGGCCAAAAGAAAGCCATTTGTGGGGATGCGAATGGAGCTTGTAAATATGGGCTGGAGTTTCCACACACATGGGCATGAGACCTTTCATTGTATAAGACAGACCTAGAGTGAGAAGAGAAGGCAGAGCCAGAACACGGACTGGGGGACAGGTTCTCCCTGCTGCTATGTTCAGAAGCAAAACTTATAGAAGTCCAAGACCCCTGACCTTCCAAGTCATTATGAAGATATATTAGTCAAGGTAGGTGGACAGAAGGTATGTTACTAGCTTGAAGTATCACTTGTAAATACTTAGATAGCATAGCATGTGGGCACTCACTTGTATCCTTGCACTGGGCTCCACCAATTTTAGAAGTGGGCCTGAACTCACACCTACAGAGAACTGTATGGGTAGCGCAGGTCTTTGGTGCACGCAACAGAGAAAGCGAGCAGAGGTAGTATCAAGAGTCAAGCAGGCAAAGGGGGAAGAGTAGTGAAAGTCTCTGCACACACATGGCATATCCAGGAATTAGCTCTTAGATAAAACAGATACGAAAAATGAATTCTGAGTGTAGAGCTAAGTTTTGAGCCTCAACTAGAGATGGCATGAGGAAGCAGCCATGAAGAGTCCTAAGAAAGAAGTCTGGGCCAGCAACCAGGAGAACATGCCAAGCAGGAAGAAATAGGCAGGAAGCCAATTCCACACCAGGCATCTTCTGACTCTGGGAGTGCCACTCATGATGCTTACAATGTAAATGGTGCCCTGGGGTTTGTACAATGCTGCAGCAAAGCATAAAGGCTAGCAACAATAATTCCATGTTTCTACAAATATAGGATGACCCTCCAAGTGACAGCAATGCCAGCTATTCCTCTTGTGCTTGTGTCAATGAATATCAATGAATAGGGCCTGCAGTATAAGATTCTAGCAACAGAAGTCTCCAGAGGTCGTGGGAACTGTTGACTGGGCCCTTGCTGAAATAAGATTACATCAACCACTTGTAAATGCCAAATTCCACAATGGTAGGAAGGCCAACTGAGTAAAAGCTGATTGGGTATTCTGTCTAGCCTGTTCCATATCCCAAGAGAAATGAAGCAGGGGACATCCTTTCTAAGTCATGCTCAAAATCAAGAAACACAGATAAGTCAATGCCCAGTTCTGTCTAAAGACAGAAAATTTTCCAGTCAGAATGTATATGCTAACAGAAAACTCCTTGGACAATCTCTCAGGAATTGCAATGTGTGACAGAATGTATGTTAGTGAAGCTAAGTGTAATCAAAGCATTGATTCTGGAATCACAAATCCAGGTTCCTGGATAGTAAGCAACAGAAACTAACTAAAGCTAGTGTAAGTAAAAATGAAGATGATGATGATTGATGATGATGGAATGATTTGGAGGAGCTCTCCGAATTGAAGAGGAATCTAGCCAATCAGACTTGGAAAAGAGAAACCCTATAAACACACCAAGGAATCTCATTTAGAAAAAATCTTAGGATACTAGAAGGGTGGATGAGTTTCAATGATTCTCTGTACTTTTTTCCTCTAGATACAGGAGTTGTATTTCAGGGGAAAAAAAAGCATTCAATTGGCCTAGTCGAGACTACTCATGTACCTAGTGTATAGGTACTAGGGAAAACAGGACACCTTGACCAACAGTCCTACAAAACTGCATCAAATAGGGAAAGTAAAATTCCCTCCCAAAAGAAGGTGAAATGGACACAAGGCCACCAAAAATTGGTAAAGGTCGTTGCAACTACTTATTACTTTTGTGAATTTAGGTACATCATTCACTCGCTTGGACTTTCTGCTAAAATGTGACATCACAGGTCAGAGATCTTTGTCTCACTTTCTCGTTGATGTATCCCAATTGCCTCAAGTGGAATCTGACACATGGAGGATGCTTCATGAATATTTGATGAAAGAATGACTCTCCCCAAGACTCAGTTCCCACATTTGAAATGGAAATGCCTTGTAGAGTCCATAAAATGTCTAGTACATTGCTATAACAGAGTAACTGCTCAAAAAATCCTGATTATAGTTACTGTTTTTATTAGGATAAATATTACTAGAATAATTTGCTATAAACAACATAGAAAAATTCCACTGTTAATATATCCAGGTCACTCTATGGGATCCCAACACAAAACAAAAATTATTCATTATGAATTCAATGAAGCCTGTTACTGAATCCTGGGACAAAGTAAATGATTTGACCGATGATGTAGTCATAGAAACAGAAATGAAAGAGTGAACTTAAGAAGATTCACATTGGTGCCACACTTCGACTGCCAGACTCCCTGAAACTGCATGTTCTCAGGGAGCCTGGCAGTCTAAGAGTAGCACTAAGTGTCATTAGTGCCAGACCCAAAATATAATGACCTGATTATCTCTGGGCCTTCAATAATGATGTCATTCTTGTCTTTCATTCTTAGTTGATTTACTCTTCCTTACGACATAGCAGATATTCCAATAATTTTCATCAGTCTCTGCAAGACCCCATTTCTACCTGGACTCCAAATCATATTCCCCTTGCTTTTTCCTGGGCATTATTTCAGCAATCATCTCGTCTTTACTGGGTCTTCAATCCCCAACCCACCCCCACCTTTTCAAGTTTCCCTTTTCTCAGACTACAAAACAGCTCACTATTCCCTTTCCTAAAATTACTTTTATGACATTTATTCCCCTTCAATTAGTGTACCTTTTCTGCCTTTGCTTTCATTGACAATCTGCTTTGCAAGTTCTCCACACTCAATCTCCTCTTCCCACTCACTCTTCAGTTCATTAAAACTGTCTCCTGCCCCCTCCACCCTTTTGAAGCTTTGAGACAAAAGTGGACCCTGCTGAATGCTAGATCCATGTCTGCTACTTCCATGGCCCCCATCCCAGTCCCCTCTTCAGTATCTGACCATTCAATTCTTGCTGTATTTTCTGGCTTGTTCTCTCAGCAAACATACATTGAGTACCTACTAGTCACCATCCTGGGTACCAGAAATATAAAAGTGAATAAGATCTAAATGCAACAATGATCTAAATGGAATGTGGTATCCTGGCATGAATTCTAGAATAGTGAAAGGATATTTGTGGAAAACCTGGTGAAATCTGGATAAAGTCTGCAGTTTAATTAACAGCATTGTACTAATGTAACTTCTTAGTTTTAACAAATGTACCATGGTTATGTAAAATGATAATGTTAGGGGAAGCTGGGTGAAGGATATACGGGAATTTTCTATAATATCTTTGCAACTTTTCCATAAACTTAAAATTATTCCAAATTTTAAAAGTCTTAAAAATTGAGTAAGGTATGTTCCCTGCCATCAGTGATCTCACAGTGACACAAAATCTTGGGATAAATGAGGTAAATAGTGGGTTAAAAAAAAAAACTATGAACTACCGATTCTTCCTTTGAAAGTGAATGCAGAAGCCAAT
Source organism: Piliocolobus tephrosceles (assembly GCF_002776525.5). Lineage (NCBI taxonomy): Eukaryota > Metazoa > Chordata > Mammalia > Primates > Cercopithecidae > Piliocolobus > Piliocolobus tephrosceles. The sequence continues at coordinate 27,689,278 of NC_045447.1, read as the reverse complement.
CTGCCTTTTTCCCCATCAGGGGAGTTGTGCAATTTTGTATGCGTCTATGTATCACGCTGTAAGCATTTTACGAGGACAGGACAGAAGGGTATCCAAAGGTGAATTTTTACACAGTTCTAAATAATACATTTTGAGGCTTTGGGAGGTCTCAGATTGATCGAAGCCAACCCTGGCTAAATCACTCCACTTTCTAAGAAGTTGAATTTAAACATATTACTTACATACTTTCTTTGTTCTTCTCAAGGCAAATAGTTTAATGTTTGAGGGAGTAACAGGCCAAATAGAGGTGATTTTTTTTTTTGTAAACCTTCTTATTGTCTGGCTGCCAGGGTTCCTGGAAATGGGATTTTTTAATGAGCTTTTTTTGTTTTTTTCTGGAGAAGACTTTGATGTGGTCGAAAATTTATTCTCTCTTGAGTGTAGGCAGGGCACCAATTAACCCACATAGAGTGCCCTTGCTGTCCTCCCAGCTTGGAGTTTATTACACTTACCATGTAGTGTATAAAGCTATTATCCCATCTCCTTTGTGCTTCCCTCCTGTGGACTCAAAGCAATTTCTTAAGCAGCTTTCTGCTCTCTCTCAGTCTTTTAAATATCTCCATTTTGCTTTTTATACATAAATAATCTTCTGATTGCAATGGAGCTGGAAGAGAGAGGAAAGGTGAAATAGGAGAGCTGCTTCTTCCACCAGCTGATTGAGCCAGGAATAATGGTGGTTTTAATCACTTCAAAATCCATTTATGCAGAACCTACAAGATGATAGACATAAAGGTACAAAGATGAATAAATAAGAAATGGGGATAAGGACTTGCGATTTTGTGGTGGAAAGTGAATGAAGGCTACAATTATTTCCCTGTTTTTTTTTTTTTTTTTTTAAGTGACAGTTACATTAAAGAATTGTTTTTGTATACAATAGCATTGCTCTTGGTTAAATGGGAATAAAGCAATTCTGTGACTCTAAGACCTTCAGTCTGATGGTTGGAAAAAGAACTAAGAAAGTTAAAGAAAAGTAATTTAAATTTGAAAGTTGGAAGCATCAGGCCAAACTGTGCAAGGTCTCAAGTTGCCAGCATTCTCTTCCCCACTACTGCTCCAGTGTGCTGACTCAACATCTCTCTTCCTTCTCCATTTAGGGTTTCAGATTTTTCTTTTTAATAGAGACAGGATCTTGCTTTGTCACCCAGACTGAAGTGCAGTGGTGTGATCATTGCTCACTGCTGCTTACACTCCTGAGCTCAACCTCCTGCCTCACCCTTCAGAGTAAATGGGACTATAGGTGCACACCAGCAAGCCCAGTTAATTTTTTAGTTTTTTATAGAGATGATGGTCTCACTACGTGGCCCAGGCTGGTATGGTTTCAAGTCATCCTCCTGCCTCAGCCTCCCAAAGCATTGGGATTACAGGAATAAGCCACTATGCTTGGAGAGGAAATGAAAAAAAAGAAAAAAAAACAATTTTCATTAAAAAGTTCAGTTCTGGCTGGGCACGGTGGCTCATGCCTCTAATCCCAGCACTTTGGGAGGCCAAGGCGAGCAGATCACCTGAGGTCAGAACTTTGAGAACAGCCTGGCCAACATGGTAAAGCCCTGTCTCTACTGAAAATACAAAAATTAGCCAGGCATGGTGGCATGTGCCTGTAATCTCAGCTACTCGGGAGGCTGAGGCAGGAGAATCGTTTGAACCCAGCAGGCAGAGGTTTCAGTGAGCCGAGATCACCCCACTGCACTCCAGCCTGAGTGAAAGAACAAGACTCCATCTCAAAAAAAAAAAAAAAGGTTCAGTTTTCACTTTGGGAGGCCAAGGAGGGAGTATTGCTTGAGTTCAGAAGTTTGAGACCAGCCTACATAGGGAATATAGTAAGGGAACATAGTAAGAATCCCATCTCTACAAAAAATTAAAAATTAGCCAGGCATGCTGGCTGGCACACTACTGTTGTCCCAGCTATTCAGGACGCTGAGATGGGAAGACGGTTTGAACCCAGGAGGTCAAGGCTGCAGTGAGCCATGATCATGCCACTGCACTCCAGCCTGGGTCACAGAGTGAGACCCTGTCTCAAAAAAAAAAAAATAGTTAAAGAAGTTCAGACCTTCATGACATGGCAATACCTATCTGCAAGGGAGGCTGGTAGATGGAGTCTGTAGCTGAGCAGTCACCTGGCCTTCTGCAACTCCTATCACCAATAGGAAGGTGGAGAGAATGGATACTTGGGGAGAATTGGCAATCTCTGCTGCGGGGGAAGAACGAAGAGAGTGAATGTCCTGTATTGAAATTTTTCTTCTTCAGTGTAGACCTCTTTCCTGGTCTGTAAGCCTATATATTCAAAATACATACAGACATTTTCACTTGGATATCCAACAGGCACTTGAAACAGCATACATGTGGCAAACACTGCTGAATGTCCTCTAGTATTTGATCTCCCCTGATTCCTTTAATAATGGAACACCAGAATTTTAAATGGTACATAGCCGCCCAAGTGAAAACATTTTCCAGCCTCTCTTACATCTAGCTATGGCCTTTTGATTAAGATTGGCCAACAAATGTGAGCAGAGTGGATGTAAGCAGAAATGATGAGCTCAGCCTCTGAATCATCCCCCTAAAGAGAAGGTGTGTGTGCAGTGTGTCCATGATGGCCAGGGCTGGAGCAATTATCCCAGATCTTGCTATAGAAACCACATGTTGTGAATGACAGGAAAAAAAGGTAGAAGGAGCCTAGGTCTCCAAAAGTTTTCAGCTGCCTGAGCCACCTATTCTGACATTTAGAGAACTGAAAGATAAACTTCATCTTTCTTTAAGCAATTGTATTTGGAGGTATCTATCATAACAACTCAACCAGGAACCCTAATTACCTCTCTAGTGCCCCTGAGTATATGACCACAAAAGTTTCTCAGTTTCCCAAGCCAGAACAAACAAGTCATCCCTGACTTCCTTTCTCTTCTTCATGTCCAATACTAAACATACCCATTTCTGTCCATTTTACCTCCAAAATATTTTAGTCCATCTTTATTCTAATCCTAACTAACAATGCCTGGGTCCTGCTTCTCTTGTTTGGACATGTTTATAGTTGTTCTTCACACCTCTAGCCTTGTGTACTGTCAATCCATTCTTCCAAGGCACAAATAGAATCACACCTCCCTCTGTCTGAAATCCCTCAATGACTCCCCATTCTCTACAGGATCAAATCCAAGCTCTTTAGCAAGACACTCAAAGCTCTTCATGATGTGGCCCCTGTTCAGCCAGGTGATCTCTCATTATGGCCCCAACACACCACACTACTTTCTATATCAGCGCTTTTGCATATGCTATTGCCTCTGCCTGGAATGTCTCTGTACTTGTCTTCATGAAAAAAAAAAAGTTTTCTTCTTTAAAACCTAGCTAGATACTGGCTCCAATGTGCTGCTGCTTCATTTTGTGCATGATTGGATTGTTACATTTCTCACATTCAGCAATACATTGTTCCTTTATATCCTGTAAGTTCATTGAAAGCCCAGGCTGGAGTGCAGTGGCGTGATCTTGGCTCACTGCCACCTCCGCCACCTCCCAGGTTCAAGCAATTCTCCTGCCTCAGCCTCCCAAGTAGCTGGGATTACAGGCATGCGTCATCATGCCTGGCTAATTTTTGTATTTTTAGTAGAGTTGGGGTTTCGCCATGTTAGCCAGGCTGTTTTTTGTTTTGTTTTGTTTCAGGCAGGGTATTACTCTGTCACCCATGCCAGAATACAGCGGCGTGAAGTCAGCTCACTGCAACCTCTGCCTCCTGGGCTCCAGCAATCCTCCCACCTCAGCCTCTGAGTAGCTGGGACCATAGGCATGTGCCACCATGCCCAGCTAATTTTTTGTGTTTTTAGTAAAGACAGGATCTCACGGTGTTGCCCAGGCTGGTCTCAAACTCCTGACCTCAAGTGATCTGCCCACCTTGGCCTCCCAAAGTGCTGGGATTACAGGGATGAGCCACCTCACCTGGTCATGAATCTTATTCATTTCTGAATAGCAAGTTGTGAGATTCAACATGAAATAGATTGATAGATGAATGGACAAATGGAAGAATGGATGAAAACAGCAAATGAAAGAAGATTAGAAAACAGATTGAAAATACAGTGTACCACCAGACCTGGCAGTAGCAGCTACCGCAGGCTGCCTTATGAGTAGCTTACTCTGAAACTAACTATCTAAAAGCAACCTTCAGCATCATCTAAAAGACATTTCCAGCTACCAACTGAACAGGGACCTTGGGGCTATATTCATGCTTTCTCCTGAAAACAAAACAAAACAAAAAAAGGAACTCGGGAAACATAGATTATGAACACAACCATGATCATTTTTTAGCTTTCTAGAATTATTGCCTTGGTTATGTTTTGTCTGTCTCCTCACAACAGGAAAACTCAAAGCTACAAGGACATATTTGCTTCCTTTCAGCACACACACAAAAAAAAGACAATAAGATCTGAAAATACTAAAGCTCATGCTGATGAAAATCTGAAGGCTATTCAACCCCAAAAGTGAAAGTAGGCAGTGGCAAGTAAGAATACACTCTGAGTCCCTGGGGATTTCAGAGGACGATAAAAGGTCCCCTTAGGAAGCTCATCTTGTCCTTAACCAAGAGTTCCCAGAGTTTTCTAATGAGAGCTTTAAACACATGGAAGTCTACCTGCTCTTTTTGCAAATTCAGAATTGCGAATTAAACAGTATGTAGTTATGTAAGTTTATATAACTATCCAGTAGCAGGTTATGTAAGTTTATATAATGATCCAGTAGCAGAACTAAGACTATATTGTCAAAACACATAGAAACAAATGGACTCAGTGAAAACCATCTTGGAAATTACCAAACTACTTCAGAAAAAAAAAAAAAAAAAAAAAGATGTGTAAGGATTTTATGTAATAATAAAATCTCTTCAAAGCTCACAATATGCAACACAGATACTCTCCAAAAGCTTATGTGAAGGGTCGGGGGGCACTGGTGGTTTCAGTGGAATAGCATTGGAACATGCTCAATCTAACTTCAGATGGGTTTGAGCATGACTGGATATTTGGTGGAATCGCCCATGCAGGGCTATTTACTAGAAAAGTGAGAAGCTTCTTTGCTAAAAACCCATCAAAAGGAAAGGAAATATGTGGCACGCATGCTTAGGCCAGAAGGAAGGTGTCATTTTCAGTAGAGCGTTGTATATGCAACTCAGATTTTTCTCCAGCACGATCCCTTTCCCCTAAGGGTCTGTGCTGGAGCCCTGTGGATACTAAATGATAAACAGAAAAGGGCTGGATGTAAACACCTATGAGGACACTAAAACACAAGGCAAAATTGCTCTTTAAAGAATTTAGTCCATATAACGAAGTGTGGGTCAAAGGAACCGGAGAAAGGGCAAAAAGTATTTTCTGTAAGTAGCAAGCTGGCTTTAGGTGTAGGGAAGGAGGACTCAAGGGAGAACATCTCTCACTAGACCTGGGAATGTCAAGGACTTGAGAAATAAGCCAGACCAGCTTCCTCCCAGCATAGAGAAGAAAAACCACTTAAAAAACATACTGTGGTCATAGCCTATAATCAATTTTTATGTTTTTCCTTTATCTTTAAAAGTTTGTCATTAGCAATTTTTCATATGCTTTACAACCTTCATGATTTTTCACCCACTTCACAATAGCCCATTAAATGACTATGCTGAGATTTGCTTAACCACCCCCCAAATTTAAACATTTACACTGCTTCAAATGTTGTAAAGAATATATATCTTCAATAGCCTTTCCCTGAATCAATGCATTCTAAATTCCCAGGAGGAGCTGGATATTGAGTCAAAGTAAATAAACAATTTTCATTTTCAATAAATACATATAATCAAATCAGCTTTCTATGATGATTTTTTTACTTCAAAATGTGTTCTTACCAAAAATAACAAAAAAAAATCATTTTCATTACTTTCTCTTCAAATTTGGGGTATTGTCATTTTAAGAATTTCAACTTCTATCTTACAATTTTTCTTCTTTTCTTTGTTATCTCATTAAGTGGGGAGTGGCATCTTATTGCTTCCTTTCCCTTGATTTCCATTGGAGATTTTTTTTCACATTTACTTAACTGCATTATCTTTTGAAATTATCTTATTTCCTTTGATCCTTAAAATTCTGTTGAACTCTGCCCTCTAATAATTTTTCATAGGTTTTAGATAACTCTAAATACAATATTTAGACTTTGCGCTCAAGTACAAAAGGAATCATAGATGCAGATTATAAATGAATGTAAAATAATATCTATATAAACAATGCATAAAATAAGTTGCAGTTTTTATAATTTTATACTGTCTTATTGGACAAGGGGGGTTGATTACTGATGTAATCAATTGTTGATGCTTACTAATATGATGTATACTATTTCTGAACAAGATGGCAAAAGATGTAAGAACCTAAAAAATAGTATGTATAGATTTTATATGAATGTATACACATAAAAGTACAACTCATGAATGAAAAACACATGTCATCATAATAATAGTTACCATTAAAGAGTAACTTCTAGGTGCCTGGAACTTTATTTAACATTTTTTTTTTTTTTTTTTTTTTTTTTTTTTTTTTTGAGACAGAGTCTTGCTCAGTCACCCAGGCTGAAGTGCAGTGGCACTATATCGGCTTAATGCAGCCTCAACCTCCCGGCTCAAGTAATTCTCCCACCTCAGTCTCCCAACTAGCCAGGACTACAGGGACACGCCACCATGCCCAGCTATTTTTTTTTTTTTTTTTTTTAATCTTTTGTAGATGAAGCATTTTGCCCTGTTGCCCAGGCTGGTCTCAAAGTCCCGGGCTCAAGCGATTCTTTTGCCTCAGCTTCCCAAAGTATTGGGATTACAGGTGTGAATCACTGCACCTGGCCACAGATTTCTTATTCTTATAACAAGGTAGATTTTATGAATAAGGAAACTGAAGTTCAAGGTCACACTGGCTAGCAAATGCTAGAGCAACAATTCAAACCCTGGTCAGTATGATTTCAAAGTCATAACCTTGCCATGACACTCTTCTTCACCGCTGAGTTGCAAGGCCATAATACTCCATTTCCTGCTCAAGTCTTACATTCAGAATTTCTGCGATGTGTAATTTTATGGTTTAAAAAAAAAAGAATTGTGGCCAGGCGCGGTGGCTCATGCCTGTAATCCAGCACTTTGGGAGGCCGATGAGGGTGGATCACGAGGTCAGGAGATCAAGACCATCCTGGCTAACACGGTGAAAGCCCATCTCTATAAAATTAGCCGGGCGCAGTGGCGGGCGCCTGTTGTCCTAACTACTCAGGAGGTCGAGTCAGGAGAATGGCCTGAATCCGGGAGGCGGAGCTTGCAGTGAGCCGAGATAGCACCACTGAACTCCAACCTGGGTGACAGAGCAAGACTCCGTCTCAAAAAAAAAAAAGAATTGTATGCTAGCTTGGGAATATGCGCAGTCAAATCAGATTCTAATTATCCAAATACCGCAGAAATACTAAGACCCCGAAATTTTACATTTTGTTTCTACCTATCAAAGTATGCCCTAGATATTTTTGTTTCATTCAAAACAAGTAGAAATTCCACTTTCATATAAAGAACACCAACCAGAGTCTGTTAGGATGCACTCTTTCTCCCAAGCGAGAGAGAGAAAATCTGCCTAAAGGCTTCTAGGATTCACAACATTTGCATAATAGCTTGACCACTGTTATCTAAATATTGACATTTTACCCTTTTATGGGATTTTTACATATTCTAGATTGAATGTAATAATTAAAAACATAAGCATCCTTTACAATTGGGAAGTGATTTCTCTGTTTTCCAGTTTTAAGGAAAATCTCATAGAATTAATATTACGCAACAGATAGTTCCTGCTTTAGTAGCTTAGGATATAAAACAAAGTTAATTATTTTTGAATCCTTCATCTCTCTTTAAAGCATGCCTTTTATTCTTCCTCCTTCAACACACCACTATCACATCCAAGATAAGTCCACCAATCTCAAGAATTTGCTGTTCAATTCAAAGCTTCATTCCTGGTTACAAATGCCTTTTAGAGAGAAAAAAAATAACTTTTATTTTAGGTTCAGGGGTACATGTGCAAGTTTGTTAAATAGGTAAACTCATGTCACAGAGGATTTTTTTACAGATTATTTTGTCACCCAGGTGCTAAGCCTAGTGCCCAATGGTTATTTTTTCTGATCCCCTCCCTCCTCCCACCCTTCACCCTCAAGTTGGCCCCAGCATCTATTGTTCCCTTCTTTGTGTCCATGTGTTGCCATCATTTAGCTCTCACTTATAAGTAAGAACAGGCAATATTTGATTTTCTGTTCCTGTGTTAGTTTGCTCAGGATAATGGCCAATGGAACAGAACAGAAAGCCCAGAAATAAGTCCACACACCTACAACCATCTGATCTTCGACAAAGCTGACAAAAACAAGCAATAAGGAAAAGACTCCCTATTCAATAAATGGTACTGGGATAACTGGTTAGTCATATGCAGAAGATTGGGCCTCTTCCTTACACCATATACAAAAATCAACTCAAAATGGATTAAAGACTTAAATGTACAACCCAAAACTATAAAAACCCTGGAAGACAATCTAGGCAATACCATTCCGTACATAGAAACTGGCAAAGAGTTCATGACAAAGATACCAAAAGTAATTGCAACAAAAGCAAAAAGTGACAAATGGGATTTAATCAAACAGAGCTTCTTTACAGCAAAAGAAATAGAGAAAACAGACAACCTACAAAATGGGAGAAAATATTTGCAAACTATGCATCTGACGAAGGTCTAGTATCCAACATATATTAAATTTAAACAAATTTACAAGAAAAAAAAACAAGCAACCCCATTAAAAAGTGGACAAAGGACACAAAACAGACACTTCAAAAGAAGATATAGATGTGTCCAACAAGCATTTGAAAAAAAAGCTCAATATCATTCATCATTAGAGAAATGCAAATCAAAACCACAATGAGAGACCATCTCACACCAGCCAGAATGGCTATTAATAACAAGTCAAAAAATAACAAATGCTGACAAGGTTGTGGAGAAAAGAGAACACTTATGCACTATTGGTGGGAGCATAAATCAGTTCAACCGTTATGGAACACAGTGTGATGATTCCTCAAAGAGCTAGAAACAGAACTACCATTTGATCCAGCAATCCCATTACTGGATGTATACCCAAAGGAATAGAAATTGTTATAAAGATGCATGTACGCATATGTTCATTGCATCACTATTCACAATAGCAAAGATATGGAATTAACCTAAATGTGCATCAATGGTAGACTGGATAAAGAAAATGTGGTACATATACACCATGAAATACTAGGCAGCCATAAAAAAGAGCGAGATCATGTCCTTTGCAGGAACATGGATGCAGCCAGAGAGAAAATTTTGTCTACCAGATGGACCCATACTCTACTGCCTCTGGGGTTGACACTGCCACATGAGGTCACTAGTGAAGCCCAGATGGTTCAGTAACTTGGGTATGATCCAGCTTTTTTTCTTGCTAGATTTATGGTAAAATGGGCCCACACCTGTATCAAAATCTTGCAACCCATCAGTATTTTTTTTTTTTTTTAGACAGAGTCACGCTCTGTTGCCCAGGCTGGAGTGCAGTGGCACAATCTCGGCTCACTGCAACCTCTGCCTCCCAGGTTCAAGTGATCCTATTGCCTCAGCACCCCCAGTAGCTGGGATTACAGGCACACGCCACCATGCCCAGCTAATTTTTGTATTTTTAGTAGAGACGAAGTTTCGCTATGTTGGCCAGGCTGGTCTGGAACTCCTGACCTCAGGTTATCCACACGCCTCGACCTCCCAAAGTGCTGGGATTACAGACATGAGCCACCATGCCCAGCCAACCCATCAGTTTTGTGATAACTGTGGTCCACTTCCAGGCATAGACCCCTTAGCTCAGGCTTTTCTACCAATGGCAACAGATGTCATCTGAAGTTTATTCACCCATGTAGTAGAGAACCAAGGCTAAAAGATAAGCAATATGTGTAGGCAGATTGTGAGTACCTGGACATCATTAACCAATAATTTACCACTTGTACAATTGTTGACTTCATTAGGCAAAAAGATAGAAGAAACACAGCCACATGCTTGGATGTGGTCCATATCATTTGGGTTCACAGATTCTTAGAGCTCTCGACCAATAGCCCAGACTCAACCCTGTGCCTTACTCATTTTGACCTTATACACACCCGCAACAGTCATTTTCCCCAGGAAACACTCAGCACAAGGATGACTAGATCCAAGGGGGTTTCAGATCTCAGCACCTGCTATCTAGGATTCATTCATTCTCTCTCTCTCTCTCTGTGTCCCTCTGTCTCTCTCTCTCTCCCTCCCTCCCCTCTCCCCCACAGAGCCTGTGATCAGAATGTATAATTTCTTCTCACTCTCCAGATCTGCCCCCCCTTTCTAGCTTGTACATGGCTTTTTTTTTCATGAAATATCCAACCATGTTAAAATTGAAAAAGTTTCTTTCAGAATCTGTTTTATATCAAATGAAATTAATCGTGATGAATTGTAAATGTGGCAATGAGCAGATAAATTCTTATTGTCCTTAAGTCTATCCTGAGAATAGGTTCAAGAGTTTGAGATGTGATGAGACAAAACATGCTTTCAGACATGAGAATTTCAAAATTGTACAAGAAGATAATCAAAACTGTGAATGTATATTAAAGTTATGTACTTCAACCACAGCAATATACATATACTCTGGCCCACTGTTCATGGTAAGAACTTGAATGAGCATTATCGGAGCTCTTCAAGGAATTGTCCCTCACATTAAAAAAAAAAAATGCTGTCTCCAGAACAAGAAAGAAGCATTAGTACCTCCAAAAAGAGGACTCGGAACAGATGTAAGCTGTAGAAAGTTCAGAAAGTGACTACCAAAGGATCTTGATTTTTTATTTTTAAAAAATGAACAAGAGTCAGAAATGTTTGGCAACATATTAATGAAAGTCAGTCTGCATAAGTTCAATTGGGTACTGGAAATTGTTCCATGCGTTGCCAACAAAAACAGATGGAGAGTATCATTTCAAAGAAAGAGGTAATGAAACTTCCCTTGAAGGAATTGCTTAAGAAAAATGGTAACACTTGGTGACAGAGCAACCTTTAAGAGCGCACATCATGTGACATGTAAATGGAAGAAACACAGAAGCAAAGACATGGAGTAAACTAGCTCACTTCATTCCTAATGAGTATCAATCTGTTACCTGGGAACACCAGCTTCTCACCTAGCCACCATCAGGTTATCAGGTCTCTCATGACATTGCCATTTAGAAGGAGAGAATGACCTGGCCATCTGCCTTATCTGAGGTCTATTCACCCAAGTGATGGAGAACCCCAAAATAAAAGGTAAGTAATACATGTAGGCAGATTATGAGAATCTGGACATCATGAACCTAATAATTTGCCAGCAGCTTAATCACTGCCTGGCCAGGTGCAGATTCCAGCACTTTGGGAGGCCAAGGTGGGCAGATCACCTGAGGTCAAGAGTTCAAGACCAGTCTGACCAACATGGTGAAACCTCGTCTCTACTAAAATCCAAAAAAAAAAAAAAAATTAGCCGGGTGTGGTAGTAGGCATCTATAATCCCAGCTACTCAAGAGGCAAGGCTGGGAGAAGTGCTGGAACCCAGAAGGTGGAGGTTGCAGTGAGCCAAGATCATGCCACTGTACTCCAGTCTAGGTGACAGAGTGAGACTCCATCTCAAAAAAAAAAAAAAATCACTGGCTCTATTAAAATAAAACTCCAATGGCAAGAAGATTCTTATGACTCATGGGTAAGGGGAATTTTCTCATTCCAGTAAACGAATTTCTGACACATATCCACAGCTGTTGTATAGCCATAATTAAGACTGGAAATTAGGCAGTTCAATTTGAGATGATAACCTATCATTAATCATTCAAAATAAATAAATGCTCCAAACAAAACACATCTTTGTGTGGCATTTTAGAATAGGTAGGATAACAAATGTTAGTGACTCCCTATCATCCTTGACCAACAACTCAAAGAATTCAATCACTCTTTCCCACATCGATGACCTGTTTCACATGGTTTTCCCTTGTTGTCCACTATCAGCAATATCACTGACTCTGTTCCTCCATTTTATCCTTAATCTGCTAGCATCACTTCCAACACCGAAAGCCATTTGATCAATTTGTGTTTGTTCCATTATGGAACAGTTGAAAACTCATTCTAACTCTAGGCTATCAAACTGGGAAAACTGGCTCTAACCTGGTTTTGCTTCCACCTGCCTATATGGCCTTGAGTGAGTTACAACATTTTCTGGGTTGTCAATTTTCTCATTGTTAAAGTAAAGGATAGGACTAGATAACTCTAAGACCCCCAGCCAGTGATCATTCTTATTCTAAAACTCATACCAGTATCAAAGTGTTTCCAGCTCTTAAAGCACTTCCACTGCATTCATCATTGAATTTAGCCCTTATACAGGGCCAACCTATCTGGTTGGTAAGGTGGAAATTACTAGCCTCATTGTAGAATGAGGAAGATGGGGCTCAGCATTCAATAAGCTTACTGGTACCACACTGCTTCTTGGTAGCAGGTTTTCTGAGTCCTCTGTGCATTTTCCATTTCACTGAGCTCTTCCATAACAGACTGGTAAGATGAATGGAAGCTCCCGATGGGCATGCTTGAGGGACGAGGACGGCCAGGGCTATTGCTAACGACTGGGTTTTGTTGGCTGTCTGCCTTCAACCGGCCTTTTTCTCGATGAATGTCTGAATAAGGTGCACTGGCAGAATTCTGAGGAGGCACAAGGAAGGGGATGAGGAGTTTCAGGCAAATGGTGGGAAAGAGAAAGTAAAAAGGAGAGAAATAGAGCAGCTGCTATGTGGAGTGAAACTAACTTTACAGAAGAAAGATGCTTACAGAAGACTTTTGTTCTAAGGTATGCACTGAAACCCTTCCCCCATCTTCACAAGAAAACAACAGTAAGGATCATCGTTTTTTAAACGTTTTTGAGTTAGACTTTTGTATTTGCATTGATTTTTAGATGTATGGATTTCTCCGATGAGTTCCAACATTTGGGTTATAATAAAAAGCAAAACACATTTACATTATTACCGTTACCAATGAGCCAAAATCAGGCAAAGCAAAAAGTACAGCCTCTCCTAGCTCCCTCACTCATCCCCCACCCCCGCCACACACACATACTGAAAGGATTTGTGAGTCATTATTGTGACCTAACAAATGTAATGCTTTTCTCATATTTTTACTGTAGAAACAGCAAATTATAGGCCCATTGACTGGCCAGTACACCTGGGAGATGTTGTTCAGTATAGATTGTGACAGATCAAATAACAAGATATAAAAATGCCCTTCCATCTGACCCCAACTGAGTGCTGAACCTGCAGATGCTGAAACTGGTCCCCATTATCTGAATGTTAAGGATTCATCTGGAATGTGAGAAACCTCCAATGTCCTAAAAACGAATCTGCAGCATAAAACTAAGGAGAGGATTTGAATTTTCTGACCTAAATAAGTCTCCTTCAATCCCAAAATGTCTCCTAAAAGGCAGTATTTCCCAATCTGAGAAATTTGAGATTGTGGAGGGCTGCAAGTTGTCTGCAAATCAATATGGTATACACATTCTTTTCAACTACTAGGTACCTAAAATACAACCCCTTTCCTAACCAAACTTGAAAAGCTTGTAAATCCACTGGCATAACACAGTTAAGTCCAACTTAGTGTCAAATCAATGTAAAGAAATTTTTTGTATTTCATAGTTTTAATCTGTTTTCCAAATCCACTCATGAAATTTGCCATGCACAAGGAACAACACAGTATTCAGCTAATTTGTTTGGCAGATCAGTAAACTACTATTTCACCTTGGGCAATCATTTTTAAAAAAACACACATTCAAAGGAATATGCTTTTAACTTCTGTAATACAATGGAAGCAAAGCAGAATATCACAAACTTCTTATTCAATATGGTAGAATTGTTACATAGAGAACATACAAATTCAGTATAATATAGTTACAGTGAAACTCAGAAGGTCTATTTCTTTGGATCCATACATGAGGAGAGGGAAACTTAAACTTTCTCAGTTCCTATTACTTTTATTTATTTATTTATTTATTTATTTATTTTTTTAGAGACAGGGTATGGTTCTGTCACCCAGGCTGGAGTGCAGTGGCTCGATCATAGCTCACTGCAGCCTCAAACTCCAGGGCTCAAGCAGTCCTCTCCTCTCAGCCTCCAAAGTAGCTAAGACTACAGACATGCACCACCATACCAAGCTAATATTTTTATTTTTATGTAGAGATAGGATCTCACTAGGTTGCCCAGACTGGTCTGAAACTCCTGGCCTTAAGCGATTCTCCCCTCTCAGCCTCCCACAGCACTGGAATTGCAGTGGTGAGCTACTGTGCCTGGCCTATAATCCTTTTTTTTTTTTGAGATGGAGTCTCACTCTGTCGCCCAGACTGGAGTGCAGTGGCCGGATCTCAGCTCACTGCAAGCTCCGCCTCCCGGGTTTACGCCATTCTCCTGCCTCAGCCTCCTGAGTTGGGACTACAGGCGCCCGCCACCTCACCCGGCTAGTTTTTTGTATTTTTTTTTTTTTTTTTTTTTTTTTGGTAGAGACGGGGTTTCACCGGCTTAGCCAGGATGGTCTCGATCTCCTGACCTCGTGATCCTCCCGTCTCAGCCTCCCAAAGTATAATTCTTAAGAAAAGATAAATAGGCCGGGTGCGGTGGCTCATGCCTGTAATGCCAGCACTTTGGGAGGCCGAGGCAGGCAGATCACGAGGTCAGGAGATCAAGACCATCCTGGCTAACACATGGAAACCCCGTCTCTACCAAAAATACAAAATCAAAATGAGCCCGGCGTGGTGGCGGGCGCCTGTAGTCCCAGCTACTCGGGAGACTGAAGCAGGAGAATGGCTTGAACCCAGGAGGCAGAGCTTGCAGCGAGTTGAGATCGCGCCACTGTACTCTAGCCTGGGAGACAAAGCAACGCTCCGTCTCAAAAAAGGGAAGAGATAAATAAACTGAAGCTCTGAAGGTGAAGTTAACTGTGTAAGGTCATTCAACTATTACATAATTGAGTGTTATTTACACTTGAGGTTCTCTGGTGATTAGTCTCCTGTGCTTTTTCACTAGACTACAATGCCACCTTTTACTAGATCATAATGACTGTTACCAAGATGAGTTACATGTTCAACAAGGTACAAATATGGACACAATTTGTCTTAGGTTTACCTCATTTTCTTTTGCCTTAGTAAAAGCTCTGATTTAGCAGGTCTGTGGTGAGACCCATGAGTCTGTGTTTTAACGGTTTCCCCAGGTGATTCTTAGGGGCAGCCACAGTTTAAGCACCTTGTTCTAGATGGTGCCATATCAAGGACAGTGATACTGTTTCGTCTATGCCAATGTGGCTTGCTGAAGGGTATAAAACCAGTTCTGCTGAGCAGGTCCCTCTGAACATCTGAGCCACCTTTCAAGATAGTAGCAGGGTTCTCATCTGAGATAGAGGATTTCTCCACATGGGGTAGCCTCACTTTTATCATAATGATACAGCCTGAGAAACAGAGGGTTTGACCTCTGGTCTGGCCTTCATAGCAATCCTAGCACACATTCAGTAGAGAAATCAACTCTCTCAAAAATGGATCTCCAGGCCTTTGATGATCTTTCTCCCTCTGCCTCAAATGCTTCAGGCTGGAAGCACTGGAATGCATTGGAAGCATTGGAATGCATTCACACAGGGGCCAGCGTCTTTCTGGGAAAGGTTCTGCTGAGCTTCAAGGCAACCTTGAGTCACTCCTTTGAGGTGACTCAATCATTTCCTGCCACTTAGCCATGACATATCTCAAAGTTCATCAACTGTCTGCAGATAAAGTGTCCATATAGATATATAGATATATACACACATATATATTTATATATGTACACACATATATATGTATACATATATATACAAACACATATTCTAAGATTATTATGCGAGATAATTCCTTTAAAAAAAAAATCAATTCTTTGGCCAGCCAGTGTGGCTCACTCCTGTAATCCCAGCACTTTGGGAGGCCAAGGTGGGAAGATTTCTTGAGGTCAGGAGTTTGAGACCAACCTGGGGAACATGGTGAGACCTCTGTCTCTACAAAAATTTTAAAAGTTAGCTGGATATAGAAGCACATGCCTATAATCCCAGCTACTCAGGAGGCTGAGGTAGGAAGATCTCTTGAGCCCGGGAGCTCAAGGTTATAGTGAGCTATGATTACACCACTGCACTCCATCCTGGGCAACAGACTGAGACCCTGTTTCAAAAAAAAATTAAATTAAATTAATTCGTTGCATAGAAAAGGAAAACTTTTAAGCAAAAACGTACTTTTGTAAGATAACATGTGAATACCCATAAGATAACAGATGAAGTAATGAGGAAGAAGAACACAGAGGAAAGGGAAGAGAAGCAGTGTGTGCTTTTTACTCCCAAATGTAAACTGATCCCAGCAGAAGCCAATGACAAAAGCCAAACAGAAAATTATCATGCTCCCAGAACTACACCCCCATCTCCACCTTCTGCCATGTATCCAAACCCTACACTAATGTTCATTCTAGTTCCTTACTCAAATTTTATCTTACAGTTTTGATCCACTCAATTCCTATCACATAAACACACTTATGAAAATATGTGTGAGGCGGGGCATGGTGGCTCACACCTGTAATCCCAGCAGTTTGGGAGGCCAAGGCAGGTGAATCACCTGAGGTCAGGAGTTCAAGGCCAGTCTGGACAATATGGTGAAACCCTGTCTCTACTAAAAATACAAACATTAGCCGGTATGGTGGCGCATGCCTGTAATCTCAGCTACTCAGGAGGCTGAGGCAGGAGAATTGCTTGAACCCAGGAGGCAGAGGTTGCAGTGAGCCAAGATCACACCACTGCACTCCAACCTGGGTGACAGAGGGAGACTCTGTCTCAAAAAAAAAAAAAAAAAAAAACAAGTGTGATATGGAAAAGTCCTTTCTTAGTGGAACTGGATGTTCCTTAAGTTTTGTCTTTCACCTTGAGACGTCAGTCCCACTGCTGTCCACAATGTTTCCGCCATGGACATTCTTAAGTCCTGTGCCCCACTTCCAGCCAATCAGTGCCCTTGGATTCCCTTTGCAGAAGCTATCAAATCCTGGAGCATTCATTGCAACAGTTGTATTTTAGATGCTGTCACAAGGGAGTAAGTAGAAACCAAAGGAGTTGAAACTTCATCAACCTCTAAGCTGACTCACTCTTTATTTCAGAGTTCAGATACAAGTCATACTTATTTCGCTTTACCTAGGCACATCTTCATGGTAGCTGGCTCATTTTTGTTCAAGTAATTTACATCCATTTCCTCTTATTAAGTCATTTGCCCCTCCTTTAAGTCTTTTTAGGCAGTTAGTAGTCCATTGTTTTCTCTTGGGACCTATTTCCTTCAGCTTTTATACTTTTTGGTACTCTAATATCCTGAAGCAGCAAAGTTTCCAAAGTGACTAACTTAACCTAAGATGTTACTCATACATCAGAGGAATCGTTTTCAGAAATGTCTTAAACAGCTTGCTCCTTTCTTCAAATAAATTTTAATGCAGACACTTGATATATAAAACAGGTAAGTGTGGAGTGCCTCAGTTTTCAGGATAAGAGAACTCAGACGGGTAGGCTTGTGCTCATTCTTGACCCCCGAGGCTGGCCAGAAGGATCTTTCTAGAAATCTAGGAACCTGTAGAGCACATTTTAAAAACACTCGTGCTAACAGAATCTGAATTATTTAAATACTATATATGTGTATATATGTGTAGATAGATAGAAGATAGACAGATAGATAGGTAAGTAGGTAGATAGATAGAGAGAGAGAGAGAGAGAGAGAGAGATAAACTTCTACCCTGATTTGTAGACCATACCATGCCTGGAGAGATCTAAATATTCAAAATTAAATGAACAACAAATAAATCAATATAGAATTAATGAAAAGACAGTGCAACAAAGAAGGAAGCCAAATATAAGACATGAAAACTCAGGAGAAAAGTAGACTCTAAAAAAATAATAAAATGACTTCCAGAAGAATCAGAAGAAAATTATGATAACAGTTTCTTAGTGTTCCCAGAGTTATAAGAAGACATGACCTTTGTAAAACTCCAAGTTTGAATGGTGAATATAGTTTAATGAAGAAAGAGATGCAGAAGGAACTAGGTGAAATGAGAAAAACAAGTACAAAAAAATTCTAATATTTTATTAAAAAATTAAAATCTCCATTGAAGAAGGTAACGAGCAGCTGTGACACCGTGTAAAACTGAAACGATATTGAAGACAAACTTGAGAATCTATCACTGCACAGAGAGAAAATAAGAACAAAAATTAAACAATGACAGGAAAAATAATATTTTTAAAAAACAGAAAAGTCAGAACAATTAGAATCCAAAAACGAAATGAACAAAAAACATAAAAGAAAGAAAAAAAATCTCCGGAATTAAAAAAAATAGAAATCCTGAGTCTATTCAAAAACAGTGTTCAGCACGTTCTGGGAAAAATTATTGAACTAGAAACCCAACACAAAAGGCAAACAATTTTAATTACATGAATTAAAAAAATACTATAGAGTACAAGAAGAAGAAAAGTTTATCTAGAAATGGAAAAAATTCAAGCTTTATCACATGTAAATTCCAGATGAAAATGGAAGTGTGTCTGCCAGATTTTGAGGGGAAAAACATAGTGAACTAAAATTCTAAATTTTGTCAACTTTCACAAACAAAAGCAACAGAAAAAACTTCTCATGCAAAGATATAGCAAGAATTCCACAAATGCACCTTTGATAGAAATGTCTTAAACTACATTCTGAAGCTAAAGTAGTTGAAAGAGGATTCAAGAAGTCAAAAGTCAAAATATAAAAGCACTAGTGTCAGTATAGACAAGATAACATGACAATAGAACACATAAAATAACTACAAAACCTGTTGCAAATAAAATTTTTAAATTTCACTCAAAGCAAACATAAGCCTGCCATTTATGGTATTATAATGGACCAAAGACCATGATTGACCCTGCTGGTGAAAATGACTGAAAATGCTAGATTAAATATATGTATGTTTTAATTAACTCTTTTTCTTGAGACGAGGTGTCACTCTGTTGCCCAGGCTGGAGTGCAGTGTGACTCAATCACGGCTCACTACAACCTCAGCCTGCCAGGCTCAAGTTATGTTCCCACCTCAGCCTCTGGGGTAGCTGGGACCAGGGATGCACCACCACACCCAGCTAATTTTTGTATTTTTTGTAGAGATGAGCTTTCGCTCATGTTACCCAGGATGGTCTTGAACTCCTGGACTCAAGTGATCCATCTGCCTTGGCCTCCTAAAGTGCTAGGATCAGAGGCATGAGCCACCATGCCTGGCCCTAAATAAATAAATATATATACATATAGTTTTTAAACTTCTTTTTAAATACTCAATAAGCTGATAAGAAAATAGACAACCTTTGGACAATAAAAACTGAAAAGAACAAAAAAATACCTAAAGGAATAAGTGGAGAACTAAACCTGGCTTTGTTTTAAGGCATTTTCTGAATCCAAGTGACCTTAGGCTTCTGTTTTCACAGGCTCATGGGTTGCAGAGGACAGAAGACAAAGCTCACCTATGATGCACAGTCTCGTGGAAAACTGGCCAAATAACAAGTGGGTTCCCAAAGAACTACTTGTACATCAGTGTAAGATTAATAGAATCAAACACCTCACACACCAAGGGCATAAGAGAGAAAATTGCCTGTTTGAAACCTTGGATGGGGTAAAGAAGGTATGCAAATTCATTCCACAGGCTAACCCCCTCGGGAACCTGAAATTGTCTCTATCTAGATGATCCAACAAACCTGAGAACTTAATTTAAAGTTATCCCCCTGGGTTTTCAGTGTCCCTAGGCTCATGGAAGAAGCAAAT
The DNA here is from genome assembly GCF_002776525.5 of Piliocolobus tephrosceles. Taxonomy (NCBI): domain Eukaryota; kingdom Metazoa; phylum Chordata; class Mammalia; order Primates; family Cercopithecidae; genus Piliocolobus; species Piliocolobus tephrosceles. Next base: position 27,669,385 of record NC_045447.1, on the reverse strand, counting down.
GTTAATATTTTTTCAATGAACAACCCTCAACGAAAGCCGCAAAGAATTCCCAGCAAAGATATTCCAAGGACCATGAGCAGCTTACAGTCAAAACTTACAAAATACACAAGGAAAGAAGCTACCATCTGAGAAAGTCTGCAATAATAATAGACAATAAAATCAGTCCTGCAAAGAGTTCAGATATTGGAATTACTGGTAATAGAATATTTCTAAAATATGTTGATTTAAAATATATTCAAAGAAATGAAGTGTTTTAAATATGATTAAAGAGCAAGGGATTGTAAGAGTAAGCAGATTTGAAAAAGAATCAAATTGTGCTCCCAGTATCAAAACATAAAATAAAATCATTGATATGAAACAAATTCCATGAAGGAGCTGAACCAGAAGATTAGACACAGATAAAAGTATTAGCAAAAGGTTAGACAGAATTAACTTAGTATGCTCCTTAGAGAGACAAAAAGATGGAAAACAATAAAAAGGAGGTTAAGATCTAGCAGTTAAAGTGTAATATACATGTAAATGGAGTTTCATAAAAAGGGAGAAATGGAATGGGGAAGAGGTAATACCTAAAGAGATAATGATGAATAATTTCCTAGAATTTATAGAAGAAATCAATAGTGAATCCAAGCAGGATACATAATAATAAACATATAGCTAAATTCATCATAATAAAATATCAGGATATTACAAACCAGGAGAAGATTTTTCAAACAGGAACTAGAGTGGAAAGACAAACTAATGCCAAAAGAGTAACAACATTAACTGACATCTTAACAGCAAAAATGGAAGGCAGGCAGTAAAATAATATTCACAATATGATAAGAGGAAATAACTCAACCTAGCACAGTAGATCCAGTGGAAAAAAATTTCAAGAGCAAGTACAAAATAGACATTTTCAGACAAAACAAAACTTCATAATTTGCCATCATTAAAGAACATTCTATGACAGAGTTGTCCAATAGAAATATAATGTGAGCAATATGTAAATTAAATGTTCTAGTAGCCACATTTTTAAAGCAAAAAAAGGTAAATTTAATTTTAATAAGAGTCTGTTTAATCCAATATATCCAAAATATTATCATTTCAAAATGTAATTGATATAAGAATCATTAGTGAAATATTTTGGGTTTGGTACTTCCTCTGAAACACAGTGTGTAATTTACACTTATGACAAATCTCAATTCAGACTAGTAATATCTCAAGCGCTCAGTATTCACATGACTAGTGATCACTATATCGGTCAGCACCGTGTTAAAAGATACACTTTAGATAGAAGGACAGTGATTCCAGATGGAAGGGCTGATGTGCAAGAAGGGAGGTTGATGAAAGCAAGTGGTAAATATGTGGGTAAATCCAATGTTCTAAAACAACATTGACTATATAAAACAATAATATATGGGTCAGGTGTGGTGGCTCACACCTGTAATCTCAGCACTTTGGAAGGCTGAAGCTGGCAGATCACTTGAGGTCAACACCAGCCTGGCCAACATGGTGAAACCCCATTTCTACTAAAAATACAAAAATTAGGGCCGGGCGTGGTGGCTCAAGCCTGTAATCCCAGCACTTTGGGAGGCCGAGACGGGCGGATCACGAGGTCAGGAGATCGAGACCATCCTGGCTAACACAGTGAAACACCATCTCTACTAAAAATACAAAAAACGAGCCGGGCGAGGTGGCGGCGCCTGTAGTCCCAGCTACTCGGGAGGCTGAGGCAGGAGAATGGCGTGAACCCGGGAGGCGGGGCTTGCAGTGAGCTGAGATCCGGCCACTGCACTCCAGCCTGGGTCACAGGGCGAGACTCCGTCTCAAAAAAAAAAAAAAAAAAAAAAAATTAGGTGGGCATGTTGGTGCATGCCTGTAGTTTTGGCTACTTGGGAGGCTGAGGCATGAGAATCACTTGAACCCAGGAGGTGGAGGTGGCAGTGAGCCGAGATCATGCCACTGCACTCCAGGACGGGCTACAGAGACAGACTCTGTCCAATAAAACAAAATAAAATAAAACAATAATATTTGTATTCTGAACCAGAAGTTAGGGAAAGATCTGATCAGGTTCTGTTTTGGGCAAGAACGCTTCATGAACATGTATATTTCATATTGCCTGACATTAAGAGGTATACAACATCTAGTCAATGACAGCAGGACTGGATCAAGGTGAAACAGACCAATCACAAAGTTGTGTTTTTCCTGCTTTTTATCAAAAATCAATTTGTGGGGTGAAACCTTGGCAAAAGATACAAATAAGAAGTCCCTGAGACAGAGGCATGTGTGGTGTATTTGAGAAATAGTGAGGAGTAAGATTTTCTGTAGTGTAGTCCTTGACTAAATGAATATCTGATCAGAATCATTTATCTAACATTTTAAAAATATATTATGTATTATAATCACTAAATAAATTATTTTTAATTATTGAAAAGAATTTCTTCAGAATTATTACCCAAATACCTTTGCAGCAAACATCTATTGGTACTAGACCCAGATCCGCCTGAAGTCCTTCTGCCATTTGTTTGTATCTACTTCAACACACCCTGAGCTATTCTGTGCTTCTACTTCCATGGGCCTGCACCTATGACAATCTTCAGAAGACTGCCCTAAGCCACGGATGCCACTTGGCCTGCCTGTGCTGTGAGTTGGGAAGATCTGAGAGTTTAAGACTCCTAAGTGTACTTCAACAATGTCTGACTTATGAAGGTCCAGCCCCTTTGCCTCAAACTGGAACAAATTCTGAGCTATAACTTAATCTCCACTGTTCATCTGTACAGTATAACTGAGGCTACAACTTTGCCTGAAATTTTACCCTTGGCTGGATTCCTTCCGTTCCCTGATCTGCTTCTCTTACTTCTTTACGAGTTTTTCCCAGGGAGCAATTTCCTAATATAATTTGCACATAAATCCTCAATTCAGTGTCTGCCCCTGGAGTAACTCCTACAAGACAATCCCTGATGTTGAGCGCCACATTACATCCAGAATGTGTATGACAGTTATAATCAAATTCTATATGCTTATGTGCAAAACTAAATATCCACAAGAATTTGTTCTACTCTCATTTGAAGTCACTAGGTGAATTACTAGTAATTCACTGTGAAAAGTCCAAGGCTGATCCATGAGTGGCAGATATATAAGAGTCAGGATACAATACTGTACACATCACAGCATTAAATCATACTCCTACATGCAGTATTAGCATTATTGAAAACTCAGCTGTGAATCACTTTTCTAGATGTGTAAAATTTCTATGGTTCTTGAATACAAGCAAATTGGTCACCATTTCTAAAGACTGAATGTGGCACTTATTGTTTCAGAGACAATGGGTCCAGTGTTTGTTGCTCAGACTACATGTTTCAAAGGGAATCTTTGTCTGGTTAACATGAAAAAACTTAGAGCCTATATTTATTGGAAAAAGAGCAATTCAGCAGCCTTCACTCAAAGAAACAAGCCCTGACAGTCTTAAGTTACAGCTGTTGAGTAAAACCATGGGTAGCCATTTAGTAGGACAAACCAGAAACTTCTGAAAGGGGCTGAGGAGAACCAGTAAAGAGAACCAGCTTCTCACCTTGCTGTAACCATTTTTAATCACTGAGAAACTCTCCTCACAATTACACAAATGCTTTTTAAGCACATTTCTACAATAACTTTTCATAAGCCAAAATCTCTCCCAGTGACACTGTTTAAATATTTACAAATATAATACACGATGACTTGAAGTGCTACAAGTAGTGTAGAGAAATCTCATCAGATTGCACTCCACTGTTTTTTAAAAATATCTTGGAAATTATCTGCTGATGTTCAGCATTATCCTTTATAGGAAAATTGTGTGTGTGTGTGTGTGTGTGTATGTGTACACATACATACATATATCAAGAATGTAAACAAGGTCATTAATTAAACATTTCTCCAACCTTATGTTATGAGTGTAATGTTGTACTGTTGGGCAGGGCAAAATGCACCTGTCATATACAACAGATATTCCCAGGAATGCTAAAAAGTAATTGGCCATACTAATGGGATATTTCTAAAGCCAGTGCCAGAATACCTCACAAATGTTCTTCTTAAACTAAAGTTGTCTTAAAAGAGCCAATCAAGAGAAGGACTAGTTTCAGGCTCATCAGAAGCATTCATTTACAGACATGCAATCAACGTGCCAATTAAAATCACTTATCTCTATTCATCAAGCCTTACTCTACTCTTTGATATTGTGTGTTCTTTAATACAATCCATTTCTATAATTCAATTTGGTCTCTCCCAACCGTTTTAGAAATTTTTTATTATATTTTTTAGAGTGAAAGATAGTAATTCCAGTAGAAAGGAAGAAAAAATTCTCTTCAAATGCAATGTTGTAAACACTAAACACATCAAAATACACATAGGGATTCAGCATGTGGCAAATTCTATGTTTTTATAACCTTTGAATGGTTTGGTTACAAAACAATTGTATATGTCTGCATATTAAAACTTAAATAAATGGCCAAAAGATAAATAGAAAGCTGGAAAATTTGTAATTGAGATTACAAAGGTCTTATTTTCCTAATATATTTAAATATTAATAAGAAAAAGATGAAGTCCAATTAAGAATGGGTAAAGGATATGAAAAGACAATTCACAGAAAAAAAGTGAAAATGACTCTTAAAAGGTGTTTACAAGGCCAGGCACCGTGGCTTTCCTGTAATCCCAGCATTTTGGGAGGCTGAGGTGGAAGAATCGCTTGAGTCCAGGAGCACAAGACCAGCCTGGGCAACATGGCAAAATCCTGCCTCTACTGAAAATACAAAAACTAGCCGGGCATTGTGCCATGTGCCTGTAGTCCCAACCACTCAGGAGGCTGAGGTGAAAGGATCACCTGAGCCCAGGAGATTGAGGCTGCAGTGAGCCATGATTGCACCATCGCACTCCAGCCTGGGTGACAGAGTGAGACCCTGTCTCAAAAAAAAAAAAAAAAAAAAAAAGAGTGCTTTCTGTCACAAAACTACACTAAAATATTTTAACCTATAAAATAACAAATGATCCAAAAAAATCAATGCTGCTGAAGAATATAGGTATTGCTGATAAGAACATATTCATGTACACATGTGTGCATGGAATTATAGAAAGATATACATTTATATTTATAATAGTTATAATAGCTACATTGCCCTCTTATCCTCTACAGAGGGCAATGTAGCCATATAATCATTAAAAATGCACAAAGACTTTGATCAGCAATTTCTTCTAGTAATTTATCCTAAAGATATATCCCAAATGTGTGAAAAGATTATATTTACATCTATATCTATATCCATATTCATATCCATTGGTCTCTCTCCATAGAAAGACACCCAAAAATCTATCAGAGGCTGCCTCTGGGAAGGACAATGGATAGTGGAACACAAAGAAGAAAGAAAAACTATTTTCTTTACATCCATTTACTACATTCATTTGTACCCTTTGGACCTCAAGCCCTACTACCTTTTCAAAATTTATTTTTTATATTTTTTCATATTTTTTAAATTAAGAAAATGCATTTTTATTACAATGCCTTTCTTTAACTTTTCCTTCACACTAATTAATGTAATTAGAAATTTAAACTATCTTTATTCCTGTCTTTATTGTATCTATTTATAGGGTATGATGTGATGTTTCAATACATGCATATATTGTTACACTTAACAGGCTATTTACCATATCCATCACTTCAAATATTTACCATTTTTGTGGCCAGAACATTTAAAGTCCTAAAGTATGCAGTGCATTATTATTAACTATAGTTACCATGCTGTGCAACAGATCACCAGAACTTATTCCTCCTGTCTAATTGAAACTTTGTATATTTTGACAATATCTCCTCTTTCCCTATCTACCTCCCCAGTTCCCAGCCTCTGGTAACTCTCATTCTACTCATTTCTGCAAGTTCAACTTTTCCAAAACTCCACATATAAGTGAGATCATGCGGTATTTGCCACCCTGGGCCTGGCTTATTTTACTTAGCATAATTCCCTCCAGGTTCATCCATGTTGTGGCAAATGACAGAATTTTCTGCTTTTTAAAGGCTAAATAGTATTCCATTGTATACACATACCACAGTTTTTTAATCCCTTCATCCACTGGTGGGTACTTTGGTTGTTTCCATACCTTAGCTATTCTGAATGATGCTGCAATGAACATGGGAATGTAGCTATGTCTACAACAGGCTGATTTCATTCCCTTTGGATATATACTCAGAAGTGGAATTGCTGGATCACATGGCAATTCTATTTTTAGTTTTTTGAGGAACCTCCACAATGTTTTCCAAAAGGGCTGTACTTCATGTAAGTATGAAGTACTTAAATGTTCTAAATATGAATATGAAGCATTAAAGAAATACAGGCTGTACTTCTGTTGGTTATTTGATTCATTTCTTTGATCTAAAGTTATTCATAAAACTTTGATTAAAATATTCTGGAGTATAAATAGCTCAAATTTATTCTAGGTTTTAAACAGCATATATTTTTTTTCTTTGAAATCAAAAAAAAAAAAATAACCCTTCCCCCTTTTTTTTTTTTTTTTTTTTTTTTTTTTTTTTTTTTGCCTTTGTGATACTTTTCTAGGATCATGTGGGAACACACAACAATGCAGCAGATTGGACTCATTGTTTCTGTATATTACATCATTGCTGCTCTTAAGTGAACGCAAAGAGGAGCACACTAGACCCCATTGAATACTTTGCCAACTTGGCTACTCTACATTAATGCATCATTTAATTCTTACAAAGCCACTATGATGAAGGTATTATTATCCTCATTAATGTGAGACTCAGAGAATCAAATACACCCGCTGGGCTGGGATGCAAACCCGAGTATATTTGATGCCTTAGTGGAGAGTGGACATCGGGTCAACAAGAATCACAAAAAACGGGTTGTGCACAGCGACTACATAAACAGATGTGTGTTTTTAATAAATGGTTTTTAATGGAAGTCAATGAGGGCATATCATTTCTAAAATATTTGTAAAATGATAATAATTATATTAAGTGTAGATAATAAAACAGACTTAGATCTGACTCTATTAATATAAAAGGTCAAATATTAATGTAAGAATCTTTTGAAGTACAGCTTAAATAATATTGCAAACAGTTTAGATGCTACGTCAGCTTTACTACTGAGAAAGCTCAATCATCCTGGCCAATTTTTGTAAATTTTTGCACTGGTATATCATGATAGTGGTCAAATATTTGTGGCTTATTTTATCCCAAATCTGCACATTTAATTCTCTGTTGAATGGATTTGGGTTTTTAGGTTTACTTTTCAGTATCTGGTTTAAAGGAAAAAGAACTCTCCATCACAGCAGGCACCAAACTTGAGAGAAATAGCAGGAAGAACTTAGAATGTAAATTCTTTCTCAGTCCCAAAAGAGACACTGTTCCAGCAAGACTCAGGTCAGAGGGCTGGGCACTGCTGGGGCAAGTCACGTGGCTGATCTGAGATGAACTTGTTTTGTAAAGAAACAGATGATTTCTAGCTATGAGGCTGTTGTTCCTGTAACTTTTTAGCAACAGCTAAATCCATTCCAAAATGACAAGCAACAGAAAAGAACATTCTGAATAAATTACAGATGAATGGAGTTTTCTCCTGCCTCCTTGGGAATATTATGAGCATCTTACAAAAGGGGTCACATCCTGTTTCTTTCTCTGGTTGCTACAACTGTGGTTTGTATATTGGCTGTATCACTAATGTGAATTTATAATCCAAAAATGCCAAAACAAAAAAAAAATTAGCACTCCTTCACAAATATGCATTTTTTCTTTCCCCACCTTCCAACAAGCACTGTTTTAAGTCATCATTATTTTTTTCTGTGCTGGAAGCAAATCCACACGTCTTTTTCATATCCTACTGTTAGCACAGAAGGTGAAATACTGGCATAAATGAAAGGAGTTGCAAGTTCAACATTAATACAAAACAGGCAAACGGTGTTGAGAGCGTTTATAACTCAACAGTGCCCCCTAGTGTGGATCCAAAAGATATCAGACTGGAGAAAAGCACATTCGAAGACATTGACGAATTTCTCCTTTTAAACTATCAAGGAATTTGTCTGTTGGGGTAAACCTATTTACTTTATTAAGATACATATATTATTTTCAACTAATAATAGGGCATTAAAAAAATTCACATTCTGAAGCCATAAAAAAGAATGAGTTCATGTCCTTTGCAGTGACACGGATGAAGCTGGAAGCCATCATTCTCAGCAAACTAACACAGGAACAGACAACCAAACACAGCATGTCCTCACTCATAAGGGGGAGTTGAACAATGAGAACACATGGACACAGGGAGGGGAACATCACACACTGGGGCCTGTCAGGGGGTGTGGGGCGAGGGGAGAGAGACCATTAGGACAAATACCTAATGCATGTGGGGCTTAAAATCTAGATGACAGGTTGATAGGTGCAGCAAACCACCATGGCACATGTACACCTATGTAACAAACCTGCATGTTCTGCACATGTATCCCAGAACTTAAAGTAAAATTTTTTAAAATGAAAATAAACAAAAAAATCACATTCAAGTGGGAGGCAATGGCGTCAAGGTGTATGGAGACAATGAAAAGTACCAATGCATGTTTTGAAAGAAAGAGAGAAGAGAATGGAGAATGGATTGCCACCAGAGCATACCAGCTAGAGAGAATAGCAAGAGCTTGGGTAATAGTAATATGGTATTATTCTCGGAGCCAATACCCAGGGCTGTTTGTTTCCTTGTAAGAGAGCTCATATCATCAAAGTTCTTCTTGACCACCTGCTAGCTCTGATGACCTCTGGCCACCAGTGCTCCTCGGTTTTCTATGCAATAATTTATGCTTTTGTTCCGCCAAAGCTTGGGAAGTTGGAAATTAGTCTTCTTTGCTTAAATAATCATAGCTCTTTCCAGAAGTTTCTGATCCCTGAGAATTACAATACTTTGGAATCATAAAAAGGAATGCTAGGAAGCCAGACAAGAAGGGACTCAGCCAAGCCAAAGACTGCGCCTAACAACCCTGGAGTGTGTCATGCTTTAAAGAATTTCTCCTTCCTGGACCCAATTGATGTCCCAAGATGGAACATCTGTCGTGCATGTTGGCTCTCATAACTTCATTCTTCTCTTGTTTCACCAAGAATTCATGTAGACTACTTATCCCCTCATTGTTTGGATCCTCATGTTCTCAACATTCCCTTCACTATTTTAAAGAGGACTTTTTTCTTGGTACTCTGTTGCATTAAGTTTTATCATAACTCCTGTATGGAAGATCAGCAGAATCTACATTATGTGAAAAGAGAAATCTATGCCTGATAGAATAAGGCAAACTCTCATAGTTACACACTAGTTGTAAATTAATATCAAAATCCCACTGGATATGATTTATAGTTTATTGCATATGATTCTGCTTATGTTGACTATTTAACAGATTGTGTATAGACCTCTTCTCATTTTTGTATCTTCAAAAAGTTTAAAGACTCCTTCCAGGTACTGCTTTGGAAATATATTTAGATGAAGTCAATCATGCTTGGGATATTGATTCAATATCCCATTTTCAAAACAGGAGGGGTGTACAGGTAGGCAGACTCATTCTGTCTTAATAGAATTAATTCTTACTTATGTGTGTGTATGTTCTATATCATAAAACCAGAAGACACAATAGTGAAAGACCTTCAGCAGTTTATAAGCCAGTACGAAAGTCATATAAAAGAGTGCATATTTTGAGTAAATAAAGTGTATTAAAGCTGTTGAACTAAAGGCCTGTCTTTAGTAAAAGCAACATCACAAAAAATTAAGAATTTCTTTTTGTTCCAGCACAGTAAACAGATATGTGGCAATTCTAAACAGAAAAGACAAAGCTGATGAAGAACAGCAAATATCATCCAGACTAAATCCAGCCAATGTGGAAATAATGAGTAAGAGAACACTGGGACAAAATTTGCTCCTTGACCATTGGGCAAATTGAAATTACTTAAGAAGAGAAACAATGAGTATTCAGAGACAGACAAAGCAATATTAAAATTATGACCTACTCTCATAATAGAATACCTTGCAGTAATTAAAAATGATATATATCTGGATTTATACAACTGAGGAAAAGTCATGTGACATGAAAAGGCAAAAATATTTATATATGAAACATTTTTATATTATTTTGAGATTCCATGTCCTGAACCCTCTCAAGGCAAACAAACTGGAAAAAAAGCCAAATCCGAGAAATTAGAAATTATACAGGGTGTTTTCACTTATTTGTGGGAGCTAAAAATTAAAACAATTGAACTCATGGAAATAGAGTAGAATGATGGTTACCAGAGGTTGGGAAGGGTAGTGGGGGGTAGGAGAGTAGAGATAGTTAACAGGTACCAAAAAATAGTTAGAAAAAGTGAATGAGATCTAGTACTTGATAGCACAACAGAGTGACAATAGTTAATAATAATTTAATTGTACATTTAAAAATAACTAAAAAGGTATGACTGAATTGTGTGTAACAAGAAGAAAGGATAAATGCTTGAGGTGATAGATACCCCATTTATCCCGATGTGGTCATTACACATTGAATGCCTGTAGCAAAATATCTCACATATGCCCCATAAATATATACACCTAATATGTACCCACAAAAATTTAAAATAACTTTTAAAATTATGCAGGGAGAGGGGCGGAGCAAGATGGCCGAATAGGAACAGCTCCAGTCTCCATCTCCCAGCGCGAGCGACACAGAAGACCCGTGATTTCTGCATTTTCAACTGAGGTACTGGGGTCATCTCACTCGGGAGTGC